>NC_057795.1:231558642-231569612 GCF_018294505.1 Triticum aestivum
TCTCTCTCTCTCTCTCTCTCTCTGACCACTCCTCCTCCCATCGTCTTGGCTTGCAGGTTGCCATCGTCGCGGAGCTAGACAAGATCATGGTGTCCCCAAACTTTTTAGGCTGCTGCTCCTGTGTCCATGGCGTCCCGGAGAAGCAAGGTGTGTTTCTGCTACTCCCTACACTGCAAGTATTATCACTTCGACAGTATACTTTTGTGCCCAAAGTTGCCACTTGATGCTATAATTCTTCCATTTTAATAATTGTGCACTTGGGGTGTCATCTTAATAACCTGTAAGGTGAACTAAGTAAAAAATGGCCATGAAGTAGTGCCACGTTAAAATAACTCTGTTAGACTGGAAATGCTTTTCGTGGCATTTGTGACATTAAGAAAACTAGAAGATCCTGATAGGCCACCGCAAGAAAATCCTTGGTTCATCCAACAAGTGCAATTTCTCCATGTTCATTTGTGTTAGGCATGGACATAAAAGATCAAAGCTCCGTTCGCTGAAAATAGAGGCAGAGTAGCAGCTATAGCACGTGCACCCCTAGAGAGATAACACTAATTCTTGTCGTGCTGCTGCTTGTGTTATCCTATGCTTTTGTTGGATAAATCAGTGGTGGTGCTGCATATTTCATTTCTTGGATGGTTGTGTCTTGCCTGTGGTATCTTTCTACAACTGAATTCATGGTGCTGCTGGATGTGTGTATATTTTGTGCTAAATAGTAATTCCTAAATAATTGTTTCTGATAAACAACGATGCCTTTTTTACACAGGTTGTTTGATGCATTCGTGCTCGTCGGCGGGATGGTGCAAGGCGCAACTCCGACGCGGTTCCTCGCCGGTTGGATGGCGTTCAGGCACAACCCCGGCGTGCACTGAGTACTGCCTCGGCTTCAACCTCTCTCGGTGAGGTCCATCTTCCTCTTGCTCCTCTATTTCGGCTACTATATGGGACATGGCCATGGCTATATTGATGTGGCGCTCGTCTGGTTGATGCTCTATGTCCTACTCATGCATCGGTTCCTACTTGAGCTCTATAGTTGTGGATCCATGCCATTTTAGGGTTTCCAGGCTGCTGTTCATGTTTAGTTGCTATCATAGGGAGATCATGTGATGCTTTGGTTTACATGTGGATGCCCTGGTCCTATAGCTATGCTCCTGGATTTGCTAGATTGATCAGTGGCGTTCATGCTAGGGCGATGATGATTAATCGTGGCTGAAATAAGTGTGCCTTTGAGCAATCGTGGCACCTGTGCATATCAGGTTGGATCCTCCCTCTTGTCTCAAGAATCCTTTTTGATCATGTGATACTTGTTGTTGTCCTTGGATGGTCATTCTTGTCGAGTGATAACCAGGGCAGCTCCACTGTATAAATAGATTGATCTGGTGATAAGAGATGATGGGGGTAGGTTATATGATCGAGGAAAGGTGAATCTGAGCCCACTATGCAATGAACCCTAGACCCTTTTTTACTTTTATATCTAAAGGTGTTGCTTAGGGTTATTTATGCTCCAGTGTTTATAGCCATCTTCCATAAATCTGAGCCATTGAGCGGGCATTTCCTTTTGTTTTCTTTGGTTTGTTCTGAAGCTTTCCCCAATTCTATCTGTCACCACTGCATTTTGTGGATCATGCACCAGACTAAATGTAAGTGAACTTTGAAGGATGCATGTTTTGTTAGCTTTGTAACTTATTTCCTTGCTAAGTAAGCATTTGGGGTTAATTTGTTTTGTTGCCACCTTCTTTTTACATATAGTTTTGCACCGATTTGCCTTGCACTCTTCTCGACAAGCTTGTAATAGTGTTGAACTTTGTTCATTTAGGCATAGCAACTATTTGAATTATGAAAAATTGCTGCCATTTGGTTACCACCAGAAGTTTGTCTATTGATAAAACATGGTTCAGGAAGGCATTTTGTCTTCTATGTTTTTTTGTGCGTGCTGATGACGCATGCTTTTCTCCATGGAGTTGACAAGATGGAGATCCCTGGCATATCTTATATTCTTCAGTTGTCAAATGCTCACTGAGCTATTCAGGTTACTGCATCTTTTCTTCCATTTTTTCTTCATATTGATCTATGCTATGGATTATGACAAATAGAGCTGGCAATTTATGCTTTATAACTCCATATATACAGAGATTGCGACAAGAAATAACGAAGAACAACGTGTGTATGTGTGCCAATTACCATGGATAATGCTCAATTCGTCTGTTTCCAAATGGCCCTTCACACTACAGGAAAGTGACAATCAGTAAAAGTTAAGGTCAGACTTTGGAGAAGGTAAACATGTATTCTACATATGGTTACTTTTATGTACTTTTGGATATATGCATTTTCTTGGGTGACAAAGATGGTGTAGAGGCTCTGACATGATTACTTGTAATTTCTGCCACCAATTAAGTTGTTACAAAAGGAGTAACAAATGCAATATCTGTTTTGACCGAGCTGAGTTCAAAATTAACTATAAAAACAGACATTTACCGATAAGGAAATCTGATAGGTTATGTGTTGTTATCATATAAAATAGCAACAAGACTTCACTACGGAGAGACATTTATGCCTGCATCATGATAGGTCTCCTTCCAAGTTAGTTGACCTGTTTTTTCTATCCCAAGTTTATTGGCCTGTTTTTTTGTCCTTCCGAGGTTATCGTTCTTTTTTTTGTGCATGCTGAACTGGCATATTTAGTGGTGAGTTTGGTGCTTCTATCACTGTGTTCTTCGAGAATCTCATCATATCTCTCTATCCGAGGAATTATATGTTCACTTCCATGGAAAATAACATTTAAGACAAAATTCATCACAGGAGGAGTGGAGGTGTGTCTGCTGGGGCGGCGTCGGCGACAGCTTGGTAAGGGGCCGACGGGGGCTTCTTGGGGAGGGGACAGCGCTGTCGGCTGCTCCGGGATGGGGTGGCGTTGCTGGCTGCTAGGGGTGGGGCGGCGTCTGATTCTCCATGAGCAGGAGGAAAGGGAGAACAAGCGGGAGAAGGGAGGGAATGAGCTGTAGAAGTACATGAATCCCCTTTCTTTTTTCCCATTTATCGTTTAATGACAAGCATACTGGACCATGATATTGCTATTGGTTGTGAATCAGAGCAGTACATATAGCTCATTATATCCTGAACTGAAGAGCATCATATGCTAATAAGATTTATTAGACTCTGCTACTACAATTAGACTACATGTGTAGGCTAGAGAGAAGTTCAGAACATGCATTACATTTATTAGATGCTGCTGCTACAATTATACTACCATATCCTGCTCAAACCATTGGGCGTTTGAAAGAATATCTTTTATTTTTTCTATTTGCAGCTTTCTCCTGGAACCATTGTTATGAACCAATCAACTCTTTGAGAATTAAAGGTATGCCAATATAGTCGGCTACTATTCTCATGTTGGTTTGCTATCTACTATTTTCATACCTAATTTGGCTTGCCTGTGGTTTCTTCTGTTGTATAGATGCGTTGGTATGAACCATTGTTTGGACTGCACCCCTAATGTAAAATACCAAGTATTTGCAATGCTTGATTGTTGTGCAAACTTTTCTTGTAATTTTGATGCCTTGGTGCATGAGCTATACAATGATCCACTATATTTAGTTTGCGTCGCTACACACATTTGGCGGTAGCCATCGGCCATCACGTCTTCTGGCCTGCAGCTCGCCAACCTCGCCTGCTCGAACCCAAGACACCACTACTTCTAGGTCCCACAGCTTGATCCCGCCAAGGTAACCATTTGTCCTCTCCCGTCTTGGCATGTAGTTTTAGTGACATATGGTTATAATTAGTCAGCCAAATAGCCCACATAGGCTGTTAATCTAAAGTCAGATTACACATTACTTTTCTTTTTTTTTCTTCTAGGAATTATTGAGTTCCCTGTACTTCCCTCTGCATCTATTCTCGGTGTCATTTTCTGAATTTGGTAAGGTGTATTCTTTTTCTTTGGCAAACAGAGAAGGCAGGAGGTGGAGGAAGCTGAGAGGGAGAGGGCAAGGAGATCTCGGTCTGCACATTGCGTCTCCCACAAGCTACTGCGGCGGGAGAATCCTATATCCAACATCCTTCTCAAAGCCTGCAGCTACTGCCTCCCCAAGCAATGCCAACCTGTAGCAACAAGGTGAGCTACACTCCATTTATGTAATACATATTTCATTCTACTATGCCCCTCTCCTCTCTTTAATCTTTCCATTGTGATGGAAATAGCTGATTTGATACAAACATATTGCTAGCTCCTTAGGTGTAATGTTGTTTAAAAGATGACACAGTCGTATATGGATTTTTCCATGATACAAACATGTATTTGTTTGTTTGCAGGGTTCAGATTTTAAGATCTCCAGTGAGCTTCCATAGGATTGGCAGGAGAGGAGGAGCAGAGCTGACCAACTCTGCTCAAGATCACCTTTCTACAACAATGTAAGCAGCTTCCCTCACGAGGTGTACCACGAGATCATACTGTACACGAGTGCTTTGGAGAAAAAAATTCCATCATTGTGCTATTGAACCTTGGTATGTCTTGGTTCCGCTTCAGGGTTCATTTTGTACATTGATTAATATCATTGCGAAGAACAAGACACTTTGAAGCTCTCTCTCTATATATATTCTTAGGCTATGTAGTTGATACCTTTCTTACTTGATGGATTTATATAGTTTCATTCTCTCCATAGGTAAATTGTGTAAATCATATAGTATTTTTGTAGGTGACAAATTTGTGGGTTCACATGAGTCCGTGATTTGTGATCAGATTCCTTTTCGTGCTATGAGGGTAGTAGCTGTAATATTTTTGTAAATATTATTCTTTTATTTGATAGTAGGTCCAATAACTTGCTAATACAAGCTTCAGGTCTGACAGATCTAAAAAAATATGTTTCTCTATCTGTATTTTTCAATGTGATCGGTTCCCCTATTAGGTTAAAGTTTATAAGATAATTTTTGTTACTCCATTTACTTTGTATGTTAGTTTCTTATTGTATGTCTGTTGTTCCGCCAACAGAGGAGCGCCGGGGAGAGAACCCATTGGATGCAGAAGCGTGAAGGAGTCCATACGGTGCAGGCTGGTCAACCGTGAGGTTAGTAGCATGCAAACTACTGGCTAGCTCTTGTGATAAGTGAGACGTTTCAGTTAACTCCTTGTTCATGCAAGCTAATCTAACGGATTACTTGCTAGCTACATATATATGACTTGTGTACACATAGTCTGGATGCTATGTATGGGAAAATGAAATAAAACAATATATAAATATGTGAATCTGTGCCTCTTATTTATTTTTTATTGAGAGCATGGCAGGAGCTCTATCGATTTTCTTAAAGATAGGAAAAAGAAACAAAATACTTAGTTCCTTGGTTTATGTCTTTTTATTTTATTTTACCATTTTCTCAGTGTGTTATGAGTCGTCGTTGCCCATACAGTTGTGGTTTCGTAAACCAAAATAACGCTTTGCCTCTGTGTGGTGCCTCGACACATCATATATACATGGATAGTGAAATCTTAGGTCTACCTTATTCACGTAGTTATTCGCAAAAAAAACAATCTTATCAGCAGGTGAGACTCAACACATGCTTGGTTGAGTAACCATAGAGTCACCAATTTAGTCTATGTATTCTTACACTGGCCATACAACAAAAAAATGTGTGTTCATTGACCGGTTTTGTTCGAAATAAAAAATTGTACCTCGTATCTTAAAACTGACCGTCGATTGCTTCTCATTTTTATTGTTTCCAATAATGTTATTTTTGCATCTTTATGTTGGCATGTGTGCCTGTATGTTCCTTTGCTGCTCATTTATCAATCACATATTTATGTTTTCTCTATACCATTTCCAAACACTCATGTTTACCATACTGTCGTGAGAATTTTTGGCGGAATAATTCTTGATATTATCTTGGAATTCCTAGAGCTATTTATCGGAGGAGGATGTACTCGCATAACACAATGACTGTCACGATGCTTTCCTACCGGAGAAAGATGCACACATTTGAGTATTTCTGTTAGCCATCATGGTAAACAAATGTTTGTTGTTTCCTTTGTTTATTTCCATTGGCAAAACATTGCTTATCAATGATTGGAACTATGCTTCCAGCAGTATCACTTGCCATGATGAGCTACACCATTGATTCTCATTTTGTGTACTTATCAAGGCTGCTATCTGATTTTTTCACTTCCCTTTTGTAGTCTTTTGTATGCCTTGCTTTTGGTACTATACTCTCCAGCTGCCTTTTGTAGTGTGCTACTTGGTTTTCGGTCCCTTTCTTTGTAAATGACTTGCCCTAATTATTACCAATGATATTTAGACTTGTGGGATGTGTTGCTTTGTATATGAACAACTTGCTGTAATCCCGATCCTGTATCATTCCTTTTTACTCATATAGGTTTTGTTTTCTACAACCTCTGTTTGCATTACAACTTCGAAATATATAGGATGTGGTATGATTACAATTACGATTAGCACTGATTGCGTGGGTATGGCAAAGGCGACAACAATTTTTAGTATCACCCTTTTTTGATTTTTATGTCATGTTGATTACATCCGGTCATTGCATTCACTGGGAGGAGACATTGCGCTATGCATGACACCCAGTCTGGCCAGCCTTTGCAACTGTCAGCAACCTATTTGTTCTTCTCCTTAGCCAGACCCGATTCTTCGACTGGTTTAACTTGCATAGTAGTTCTGTTTAGATTACAGTTTTAGATTCCTCCACTCTTTGCTATGATTAGGTTAATTTCTAACAAATGGGATGATGATCAGGATGAATACTATTTTGGTATTGCTACCATTATGGTTCCACTCATGAATAATTGAAAATAACGGGATGATCCATCGCAAGCAATCATTCTAATTCCTATTTGGCAACCTTGAATACCCCGATGTGTTTCGATTTGGTAGGCTTGGTTCCCTCCCTGATTGTGTGCATCATCATGGTGTTTGCTTGTTGTTCTAAAGTTTCAACTGTATGGCTACTATTGGGTTGGCTTCTTATAAGTTATGGGAGAGAGTGAGAGTGTGGGCTTGGTCAGGGAGATCTCTTTTATTTATTTGCTGGTACCTGATAGTTTTTCATGTTCCCTTGTGAGATCTTAGTGAAAATAATGATTTTATTTGCTGTGCGGGCGGGCGGGTGCAGAGAAGAAGAACCTCAACTCGGAGCTCTTGTTTCTTCTTAGTATATATGTACAAATTATAAATATAATAAATATATGTGTCCTTTTTTCCTCTTTCTCTCCTCTGGTTTTACCGCCAAACTGGGTGGCCTTGATGAATGATGTTGGCTTATTTTAGAGAAAATCTTTCTAAATAAATACTTGATAAATGATGTTGGTTTATTTTAGAGAGAATCTTTCTAAGTAAATATACACTGAAGAGAGGTTTCAATTTCCTAATAGTACATGTTCAAATTGTTGTTGTATGTGACCTTAGATAGAAGGATGTGCACTTGTGATTATCCCTTTCCCTTTTTGTATCAGAGCTTTGTGCCAAAAAACTGCTTTGGTGCCGAGACAATTACCTTGCAACATTAATCTTGGCTGAAATTGTGCACCTTTACTAGATCAATCATGTTTGTCAGTGTTAAATAATTAGGCACATAATAAGATGAGATCATAGTGTAATCAAGTTTTGTGCCTAAAGAAAATCTTGGAGGATATCTATGTATAGTAGGCTTATTATGTTTTCTGGGTGCCTTGTGGAATACTAAGATAAAATAAATTTAATTTCATTTTTATATTCTTTTATGTTAAAGAGGCTACATTGTATCCAGATCACTTAATATTATCCAAAGTGATTCTCTTTCATACAGACCAAATTAGTTCCTCGCTGTCCATGAGACACACTATTTGAATATTTTGCCTAACATGACATGTCCTTTAGCAGATCCATGCGTTGAAACATGCAAGCAAATCAAATGAAGGAGTGTGGACAAAGTTATATATCAAGCAAATCGGATGAAGGCGTGTGGACAAAGTTATATATCTAACAGTCAACCATGTAGTTTACTATTATGCAGTATGAAAAATAGTGTAAACAAGTTATCTGAGACTAATACTGCTACGGCCTGCTTTTGGTTTCTATCATACCAAACCTTGCTTAGGTATTTCATGTCACATTTTATAACAAATGCGCTGATGGCATGTAGATAGGGCCATTTTTTAGATATTTTACAGGATGATTACTGTTGTGAGTATCTACCAACACCTACTCTTTGAGTAATATCAGATATATTTCTATCCTGAGATATAGAGTAATATCAGATGTTAATCGGAAAAGAGTTATATCAGGGGTTTGATCATTGAACTTTTTTTATTCCATCCTGATTAAGTTGTCCTGTACATGTGTTAAACTTGCCTTTCTACTAATGCATAATGCAATTTGACCTTCCACTGCTTGGCCATATCGATTGGACTGGCACCCTCGCACCGAGGCGCATTGTTCATCTAGTAAGTAGTATTTCAAGGTTGCACACAAAGTTTGGAGGCAATTGGAGTTAAATTAAATAAGTGTCTATTTTGAAAAGGCCTTATTAGTTGATGTTGGATCATTTATTAGTTTCCTAGGATTTTATTCATGAGTCAAATGAAGTTGATTTCACCATGACAATGATCAAGGGAATTTATAAGATAACGCGAACATTTTAGTTTTACTGTCGAAGAAATAATTTATTCGACTTATTTTAAATTTGAAAAAGGCTTTGATTTTTTTGGACAAGTGGCAAGCTGCATAGTAATCACGATGACATGGCCACCATTAGGGGGAGATTACTGTAGCATGATTCTCGGGGTGTTACAAATCTCCTCCAGTACAAGAAATCTCGTCCCGAGATTTACGAGGTGGGGTAAGGGGGGAAGAATTGGTTATGAAATTCTAACGAGTCTTCCCGGTCTTGGTTGCTCTTCTCGAAGAAAATTTGATCCATTACGTTGATATCTTCATTTCTCCTTTTCAGGTCATCATGATGAAGTCGACATCCTGTCTTCGGGAATTCCATCGTACTTACGAATAGGAAAGGGGCAGCTCGACAACGATAGAATGCTATAAGAGGTAATCATCGGGGGTTATCCCACGAATGAACACATGAGTTCTCGAGTTGAACGATGAAAACATGTTGAGAGCAAAGTATTAGGGTACAATAAGAAGTTTCAAACGGATAGACGATCGTTCGAGGTGTGAATTATAGTGTGAAAGGGGTTCAGAGCAACAGGAATAAGTACTGCATCTGATACCAGTATAGATCATTAGGAAGGTGGCTCCTGAATTACTTACGAACTCAAGCTCGAGGAATAACTCTAGCAACAAGGGTATACAGGAGAGTCGGGTTTCGATCATGTGGAACTGTGGGTTATGGGCCCACCATGTGGGTTAGGAGTAGAAGGAGTGGTGACATCTTGCATGATCAAGATGGCAAGGCATGTCAGAGCATAGCCTGCCAGTCCTATTGGCAACAACATCGGTACCAAGCGCGGGGGACGAAGAGAACCATTTTCCTGCCCGTTAAAATGAGGCAGACATAGGCAAGGTTCTCGTCCATCGGTGGTTACCGAAATGTCATCAACAATAGTAACAGGATCTTACTGACCGAGTTGTACTCTGAGGTGTTTACATAAGCAGGGAACTATTACTGCTTAGATCTCATAAATCACAAGAAAGGTTAAACAAAACAATGAAAAGGAAAAGGTGATCATTATGATAATCAGACCAATGGAAAGGAAGGTGTTTATACCCAAGTATTTAGAGTATAACTTTCCCAAGGAAAGGCGGAGCATGATATACATGACAGGGCTCCAAGTATGAAACCATTTAGACAAAGGGGCAAGGAATTTATGAGGTTTACCCATACAACGGTGTTTGGATAATTGAACAAGAAACAGTTAGTATTGCGCTCCCAATGTTCTTGTTGATGAATGGAGTACCACAGACATGCTTCGGGATAGCATTGACATGGTCATCAAGGAAAGGTCGGACTTTGGATACACAAAGGATCCATCAAAACAACTTATAAAATAAGTCATACAATTTCAGCAAGAAAAATATGATTTTTGTGGCCGACAGGCTCGACAACAATTCATCGAGGGGGCAAGGATGGTATTTCTCATCATGAATTTGATTGATAACCAGGAAGAGCTCAGAATGTTGGTGATGATCATGACATATTTGTTGAGGTACCATGAAGATGTAATCGATCAGCAATGGCATCAAGTCAAAGGAATGATGAAGCAAAAGATTATTGGAACCACGGGTACGACACATAACTTGAAATCAAGCTTGTTATTTGAGGTGAAATGATAAGATGAGGAAGATCAAGGTAAGCTTAGCTCATCATCGCAAGTTGCTCCGGGCATAAGGACTAGTGTAACGCCTCGGATTCGTTGCGCCAGGTGTCAGCCAGTTATTCGTCATCGTTGCCATGTCATTTGTTTGCGTGTTGCATTTTATCATGTCATCATGTGCATTTCGTTTTGCATACGTGTTCGTTTCATGCATCCGAGCATTTTCCCCGTTGTCCGTTTTGCAATCCGACACTCCTATGTCCTCCAGCGTCCCCCTTTTGCCTCTTTTCGTGTGCGGGTGTTAAACTTTCTCGGAATGGCCTGAGGTTTGCCAAGCGGCCTTGGTATAGCACCGGTAGACCGCCTGTCAAGTTTCATGCCATTTGGAGTCCGTTTGATACTCCAACGGTTAACCGGGGTACCGTAAAGGCCTCTTTTGTCTTGCAGCCCAACACCCCTCCAAAGTGGCCCAAAACACAGCAAACTCCCCTCCATGCTCTCGGTCATTCGATCACGATCGTGTGGGCGAAAACCGCTCCTCATTTGGACTCTCCTAACTCCCAGAATCTATAAATATGCCCCTCCCCCCGAAATTCACGGATGACTCCTCCCGAAACCCTAGATCCATCCCTTCCGCGCCACTGGACATGTCTGGCCGGCGATCAGACGTGTCCGCCCCGCTCCCCCGTCCAATCGTGGCCTGTCACGTGGCTCGCCCGGCCGC
>NC_057795.1:232967598-232979570 GCF_018294505.1 Triticum aestivum
AAGGAGGGGGCGGCCGCAGGTGGAGGGAGGAGGGCGTAGTGGGAGGAGGAGGAAGGAGGGTGCAGTGGGAGGAGGAGGGACGGAAGGAGGGAGTACTTCGGTGGCGGACGGACGATGACGGTTATCGGCGCGGGCGAGAGTGAGGGAGGAGAGTGAGTGAGCGAGAGGGGTCGGCCGTGCACATGGGGATAAGGTAGGGTTGTTAGTAGCACGGGTAGCAAAACGTGCTGCAGCTAAGGAGAATAGCAGTAGCGATGCGCTGGGATGAACGCTACTGATAAGTTGGACTAGCAGCAGCGCTTTGCTATTAAACGCGCTACTCCTAAGTTGTCTGTCAATGCAAAAATACATTGGCCATCAATTATCTTTTTCTGTACAATCTAAATTGAAGACTCATATTGTAGCCACAAATTCTACACATAGAGTTCAGTGAAGACCAACTGGTTGTGATAGTTTGAGGACTAACATATTTAAGGTGGTAAACACCCTGTTCGCGGAGCGAGGTGGGACTAAACTTGTGGGCTGAACTTAGCAGTAGCGAGTTTCAAAGAAGTGCGCTACTGCTAACATCTGTAGCAGTAGCGCGGTCCATTATAGGGTGCTACTGATATAACTAGATGGACGGCCAGCTCATGGCAATTAGAGTAGTAGCACGGTTTTGTGGGAACACGCTACGGCTACTTTTCTTTCAGCAGCGTGTTTTACTGGAGTGCGTTGTTGCTAAATAGCAGCAGCGTTGTATTTTGAAGATCACTGCTAGTAAGATTCTGTGTATAAGGTTTCCCCTAGTAGTGTTAGTAAGGTGTGCCACAACTGTTTCAGTTTCATAACCATGGAAAGGATCAGATTCAACCAAAGTTATCAACCCTGGGTCAACAGAGAATTTATAATCCTTATCATCAACAAAGATAGGTGAAGTAGCAAACTTAGGATCACATTTCATTCTAGAATTCAAATATTTTTCTTTCAGTTTGCATAATAATTTCTTAAGATCATATCTCTCATTGCAAGCAAGAAAGTCTGTAGTTGTCTCCTCATCCATAACATAACCTTCTGGTATCTTAGGCAATTCACATCCAGGAGGACTAGGTCTAATAGGTGTCTCAAGATTTTTAGTTTCAAGGACTTCATCAGTTTCAATAATTTCATTAGTTTTAGCATTCTCGAAAACTTTAGCTTTAGCAAGTTGTTCATCGAGAAATTCACCTAGTAGCACAATAACATCAAGCAAGGTATAGCATCATCATAAGCATTATCCATAGCAGAAGTAGCATCATTAATAACTTACGACATATCAGAATTAATAGCATGTGGTGGTGTTGCAAGTTTACTCAAAATAGAAGGTGAGTCAAGTGCAGAGCTAGATCGCAGTTCCTTACATCCCTCGTCTTAGAGGGAAATATTTTAGTCTTGGTATCCCTCAGATTCTTCATAGTGATAAATTGACAATAATCCCAAGTGACTCAACAAATATAGATATGCTCCCCGGCAACGGTGCCAGAAAAAGGTCTTGATAACCCTCAAGTATAGGGGATCGCAACAGTTTTTGAGGGTAGAGTATTCAAGCCAAATTTACTGATTCGACACAAGGGGAGCCAAAGAATATTTGCAAGTATTAGTAGCTGAGTTGTCAATTCAACCACACCTGGAGATTAATTATCTGCAACAAAGTGATCAGTAGAAAAGTAGTATGATAGTTTTGATACCAGTAGCAACAACAATAGTAACCATAACAGTGATAGCAATAATTTTGTAACAAGCGTAGCAGTAAGATTAGCAGTAGCAACTCAGCAAGAGTAATATAAGAGAAATTCGTAGGCATTGGATCGGTGGATTCTTTGGATGATATTCATCATATAACAGTCATAACCTAGGGCAATACGGCACTAGCTCCAGTTCTTCAATATAATGTAGGCATGTATTCCGTAAATAGCCATACGTGCTTATGGAAAGAACTTGCATGACATCTTTTGTCCTACCCACCTATGGCAGCGGGGTCCATATGGAAACTAAGGGATATTAAGGCATCCTTTTAATAGAGAACTGGAACAAAGCATTAACACATAGTGAATACATGAACTCCTCAAACTATGGTCATCACCGGAAAGTATACCGACTACTGTAACTCCGGGGTTTACGGATCATAACACGTAATAGGTGAATATAACTTGCAAGATCGGATCTAGAACATAGATATACTGGGATAACATAAATGGTTCAGATCTGAAATCATAGCACCCGGGCCCAAAGTGACAAACGCACGATGTAGATGTATGTGGAGCTGGGAAGGCTTATGATATGGTAGCAAAAATGTCAGCAATAATCAATTTAGAGATGTAAAGTTGAATAAGCGCTCAATGACGGTATTGTGCTGGTCCTAGGCTAGACCGTGCTAGAGACGCGAGCCTAGAACACTAACAAAATCACGGTGCGACACGTAAACAAGGGAAAAGCACACTCTAGAAAAAAATTGTGCTCTTTTTTTGCCGAAAATCACTATAATGGCGAGTGTCTCAAAACTCTTCCCAGGTCAAAATAACAAGATAGGGACGACATTTTTTGACTATTTTTTTTAGAAATCATGGCAGTGATGACCAAAAAGTGTGACAAAAAATCACTATGATGGCGAGTGTCTCAAAACGCTCCCTGGACCTAAAAACAAGACAGGGAAAAGTATTTTCACCTGCTGAAGTTTTGGCTTAAAAACTGTCCGGGGGTCTCTAGACTCCCTTTTTCGAAACCTAGTCAGGCAAGGAAACACGAATCTGAAAGTAGATGGATCTTGAAAACAAACCTAATATGAAATGAACTCGAATTGGTGGTGGTACATGCCCTCTGAGCGGTGGTGGTATATGGACTTGGAGCGGTGGTGGTATATGGACTCGGAGCGATTGTGGTATACGGACTCAGATCGGTGGTGGTAGGATATGCCAGTGGTGGTGGTATAGGGACTCGGATTGGTGGTGGTATATGGACTCGGAGCGGTGGTGGTATATGCACTCGGATCGGTGGTAGGATATGGCAGTGGTGGTGGAATATGGTAGCAGTGATGAAGATGGTGCGGCGGTGGCGTGACAAACTGTGAAAGAATTCAAAACTCTAAAGGACTAGACGCTAAGACCACCAACTAGACACAACGATACAACTGCAAATTAAACAAATCAAAACCCTAAAGAATTATGCAATGGCTTAGATTGGTTCGAATATGATGAACTAACCATATTTTTTGGCTTCTTCGTGGACTGTAGGTAGGAAGAACATACTCAATCTAAACTATGAAAAACAGAAAAATCTCACCGAGCACCCTGGAAATATGATACCACTTGATAGAGGCAAAGGTGTCCCACCTTTCGAACAGAAGGTGATTATCGTTTCAAAGGAGTAGACTTGACGATCTGACTATGAACGTGCGAGGACGTCATGGCTTAGCAATCGCTAAACCAACTCCGAGAGGTTATTGACCACGCCGGAGCACGATTAACTTGACCACGAAGGTCTATTTCCTGCAAGCAAACCAAGAACAAGCAAGAAACTAAGATTGCAATCTGGATATTGTGAATATAAGATGAAATCTTTAATTATCAAGGTGGGGTTCTGTGACGTCTTGGTCTGGTCGTTGAACACAAACGAAGTACGCGAAGTAGTAGCTATGTAGAACATTTAATCTAAACAAAAGCAAAAGTCTAAACGATGCTCTAAGGGCTGTATGTATGGAGGAAAGGGGGGAATTTCGTGGCCCCTTGTAGGAGGGTCTGAAACCAACCCTAACTCTGTTTTCCCCGCACATACGGACTCTTAAGACAACCTATACTTCTGTATTTCAAAATGACATGGGTCTGGCCCAATAAACAGGTGAAGCGGCACCTATAATAGCCTCTGGAGGAAATTTATGAAGTGGCATCTTGTATATTTTGTCCAAGGCTTCATGCACTCATTATGGTGGCTTCAAAGTCTCGAAATCATCACTTGTAACTCCGTTCTTGTTCCCCTTGCGCATGCCATCATCTCCATGCTTGATCTTGCTCCAATGTTCACCCTTCTTGTCCAAGCTAGGCCTTTCATTTGTAAGCAACACAAATGTATCCAATTTAGGCAGCATCATATTCTCATGAACATTATCATTACCAAGAAACAAAAGTACTTGGTAATTTAATTAACGTGCGCGAGCTTTAGTAATTGGTCCGGTATGTATAGCAGCAGGGGCTGTGGGTGTAACAATGGTATTGATGTCCTAATAACTCGTAGATAGGATCGACCGGCTATTCGAAAGCCACCTAAATTTTCACTATTAAGAGGTAAAACTATTTCATGCAGTCGAATCTAGTTGTACTACTTCATGAAGTCGAATCTAGTACTACTTTGGTTCGAACAAGGAAGAAAGGGGTGTGGGGTGTAGGATATTTGTTACCTGAATCTAGGACTTGGTCGAAAGAGGAAATAATGGGGGCGAAAAGTAGCAGAGACTGGCTATCCAACTGGTCTATTGGTCTAATAGGGAAATAAAGGGAAACAAAGTACAAACTCGATATAAACCAATCCATTGGTTGAAAAAGGAAAGAAAGTGGGGACTGGGGGACAAGTCAACGGAGTATGTCCAGCACTAGATTTGCTGGCCTCACACAGTAAAAGGTGGCTATACCGAACAAAAAGGGACCAACCCAGATACCCTGTTTGGATGTTGTTACCCCGAGCCCCTCTTATGTAATGGCACTAGTAAAATGTACTAGTAGTCCCACTTTTAAAGTAAGGACACATTAAACCATTGTTGTTTTCAATGTAATGACTCCAGTAATATGAATCCTTCACTCCTTTTCATGTCCTGCTAAATTTCTCATTAAGATAAGTTGCTTCTTTTCACTATAAATGCAATTGTCCTGGTCCGCCTACTCTCTCATACCCAAATACCAACTCTTTAGCAGCTGTTAATCTAATGTTGCTAGTAAAATGAAGTAATGGCACCATGAAAGTAATGTCGTATTTGACGGATGTCATAGTTAATTCTAATGCCCTCACTAATATCTAGCAATTATCCTGCTTTAGAAATTACAACTATCCTTGTAGGATCGCCATTCAGATAAGAAACATGCTTCTTTTCATTTGATGTATGTTTCAACACTTGTTAGTCCCCTCCTTTCCACCTTTTTGTGCAAACAGAGATATACATTCACGCTTGATCTTAGTTGAACAGCACAAAATGATATGCAAATTGATGTAGTGTGGAACCTTAGGGGCCGATCTTTCACGATTTGGAGGGGGATTCCTGAAGAACATGATGAACACATGAGGGAAACATGATGGGAAATGAGAGGAAACACTCAAATCATTGAGAAACGATGACACGTGTGCTAGATCCATGAACACAAAGAGAGATACATGATTCAAATCCAACAAAGGATGATACAAACAGTAGCAATTTCTTCCCAGTCCGTGAGGAGATGGGGGCTTGAGTCCATGAGGGGATCTTCCCTTGAGGGGGTCCTGAATCCACTTGGGGGATCTTCTCCTAGGAGGCCTCGGTCTCCAAAGGGAGTAGTATGAAGTGGTTGAGCAAAGCTCTATCTCTAGTATTAGCGAAACCAATGCTAACCCTAATTTGGAGCTAGGATACGAGTATTTGTAGTCCAAGGGGTAAGTTAGGGATACATGTACTACTGCAGGATGCTGCTAACGCGACACTACGATTGGAGACCCTTCGATGAAACTATGTGCGATGCAATAATCGCAAACAGTGGTGTAAAAAACCGTCAAAAAGGTGCAAAACGTTTGCGATGATGGATGCATCAAACACGGTTTAGATTTTGGTTCCATGTGCGATGCAGGGCATACAGTTTAGTTCAATTAATTGTTTGCGATGAGGAAGAACAAAAGAAACGGGCAGCCAGATGAAGGTGCGTGCGATATACAGCATACAGTTCACTCGGATGAATTATTTGTGATTAGGCAACACAAAAGAAATGGCCACGCAGATCAAGGTGTCTGCGATATACGGCATGCGGTTCACTCGGATGAACTGTTTGCGTTGAGACAAGACAACAAAAATGGTTCAATATAACAAGATGTGTGTGATACGTGGCAAACAGGTCTATAATCATAAATGTGTGCGAAGATAATAACACAGCCGATTGCTTCTAATAAGACGTATGTGATATGCTCTGTCACACAACATGTATTGGCCATTGGGGGACGGGAGGTCATTCGGATACACCATAAGGATCCGAAGAGGCATCCTATATCAGCAAGGACTAGCTGTTCCACGAGTAGCTCATCTAAGAGAACTCTCAAGTTAAGTGTGCTCAGGCTGGAGCAGCCATCATATGGGTGACTGGATGGGAAGTTGCGTTGATGTTAAATTAACTGATAGGATGGTCATTTCGGTCAAATGACCGAAATGACCCATTCCCTCACCTAATTTAACCTCAAGGTCCTTGTTTTTTAATTTTATTTTATTTTCTAACATATGTTAAAGAAGGTCTACAATTGATCCATCCGACCTGTTTGTGATGGAATAAGCCGTGTGTGTTGTGGGCAAACGCTTGCTAGTGTACAACCGTTTGCGATTGATGAATTCATCACCGACGGGTTCCCTAGTGTGGTCCGTGCTCATATCATCATCATCTACTTCTTGTGCTAGCTCGATGTTCCTTATGTGCTTAGTTTCCATTAATTGATGGTGTTCTATGAACACGCCACCATTTCCCGCCATTTCCTCACCTGTTTCCCGCCACCCAGCGCTATTGCACATAAACCTAGGCACGTCACGGTGCGACGCACGGAGGCAACCAGCGCAGCCTGTAGCACATCCACCTTTTCCAAGCATGCCAACGCACCAAAGCATCGCCTCTACCATCAACCTCGTCGACGAGGAAAACCAGAAGGCGCCACAGCCTGTCGAGGCCGCGGCGCTCCCGGGCAATGCGATGGACGATGCCGTGATGCGCGTCATCGCCAGGGTTGAGCAGACCCTTGGCGCATGGCGCTTCAGCACGGCGGATCAAGATAGGCATGTCAGTGCAGAGAGGCTGCAGCTCGCCACACAACATGATCGATGGCGCACCACAGAGCAAGCTAGGCGCGTCCGCGCCGATAGGCTGTGATACGTCTCCAATGTATCTATGATTTTTGATTGTTCCATGCTATTATATTATCTGTTTTGGATGTTAATGGGCTTTAATATGCTCTTTTATATTATTTTTGGGACTAACCTATTAACTAGAGGCCCAGTGCCAGTTTCTGATTTTTTTGGCCTATTTTTGAGTTTTATAGAAAAGTAATACCAAACGGAGTCCAACCGGAATGAAACCTTTGCAATGATCTTTCTTGGACCGAAAGCAAACCAGAAGACTTGGAGTTGAAGTCAGAAACGCCACAAGGCGTCCACGAGGCAGGAGGGCACGCCCAGGGGGTAGGTGGGACTCCACCCTTGTGGGCCCCTCGTAGCTCCACCGCCATATTTCTTTCGCCTATATATACTCTTATACCCTAGAAACATCAAGGGGACCCACGAAACCACTTTTCCACCACCGTAACCTTCTGTATCCGTGAGGTCCCATCTTGGGGCCTTTTCTAGCAATCTGCCGGAGGGGGGATTGATCACGGAAGGCTTCTACATCAACACCATTGCCTCTCCGATGAAGCGTGAGTAGTTTACCATAGACCTTCGGGTCCATAGTTATTAGCTAGTTGGCTTCTTCTCTCTCTTTGTTTCTCAATACAAAGTTCTCCTCGATGTTCTTGGAGATCTATTTGATGTAATACTTTTTGCGGTGTGTTTGCCGAGATCCGATGAATTGTGGATTTAAGAATAAGATTATCTATGAATATTATTTGGTTCTTCTCTGAATTTTTATATGCATGATTTAATATCTTTGCAAGTCTCTTTGAATTATCGGTTTAATTTGGTGTACTAGATTGATCTTTCTTGCAATGGGAGAAGTGCTTAGCTTTGGGTTCAATCTTGAGGTGTCCTTTCCCAGTGACAGTAGGGGCAGGAAGGCACGTATTGTATTGTTGCCATCAAGGATAAAAAGATGGGATTTATATCATATTGCTTGAGTTCATCCCTCTACATCATGTCATCTTGCTTAATGCATTACTCCGTTCTTATGAACTTAATACTCTAGATGCATGCTGGATAGCAGTCAATGTGTGGAGTAATAGTAGTTGATGCAGAATCGTCTCGATCTACTTGACATAGATGTGATTCCTATGTTCATGATCATTGCCTTAGATATCTTCATAATTATGCGCTTTCTATCAATTGCTCGGCAGTAATGTGTTCACCCACCGTAATACATGCTATCTTGAGAGAAGCCACTAGTGAAACCTATGGCCCCTGGGTCTCTTTTCTATTATATTACATCTCTTTTCCATTATATTGTATCTCGTTTACTATTTTGCAATCTTTACTTTCCAATCTATACAACAAAAATACCAAAAATATTTACTTTACTATCTCTACCAGATCTCACTTTTGCGAGTGACCGAGAAGGGATTGACAACCCCTTTATCGCGTTGGTTGCAAGGTTCTTGATTGTTTGTGCAGGTACTAGGTGGCTTGTGTGTCGTCTCCTACTGGATTGATACCTTGGTTCTCAAAACTGAGGGAAATACTTACGCTACTTTGTTGCATCACCCTTTCTTCTTCAAGGGAAAAACCAACACAAGCTCAAGAGGTAGCAGGCTGCGGCTCGCCGCATGGCGAGACTATTGGAGTGTTGCAGAGCGAGAGGCGCGGCGTGCTGCATAGCAAGAGCAGATCCATCGGTTCTTGCCTGCTGTCGACAGGGCATCGCAGCTGGGTACATGTCCCATCAGTACCCCCATTCCTCGCCAGGAGTGGGCATAGGCCCTCTGCACCGTACTTGCATATGAGGACGGCCATGCCGTACTTGCACCGGACCCCCGCCGTGCCGTTCGCATTTGTCATGTTGTTTGCCTTCTCCGCGACCCGCTCGATGCAAACGCGTTGGTCGGTAGGCTCGAACACCTCCTTGGACCAGGTGTCCACCTAGGCGCAGTAGAGGAACATGACCGTCGCATCCTCGAGGTGGTGATCTCCAATGAAATAGCCAACTTGGAGCTAGATATCATGCTCCAGATGTACTGCAAGCGTGCCGACCGCTTGGACGAACGCCTACACGAGTTCAGGCAGAGCCAAGAGCTACCGTAGGCAAGGGCTGCTAGTCATGGTCTCATGGACGCGTTTATATTTTGTTGAGTCGTTTCGACGTGGATAGCTATGTATTCACAGCAATCATACTATTGATTTGTTTATTGCTCTGTTTCAATGTGTGTACTCTATTTTCTGTTCTTATATGCTCTGTTTCAATGTGTGTTTATACGCTTTCCATTCTGTATATGTGGATGATAACATATAGATTCAAATTAGTATACAAAAACAGATAGAAAATGGAATTCATAATATATATAATATTAATTGCTTATTAGTTCATCACAGAATATATATAATATCATCACATATACGTGATGATACTTAACTACTACGTACAATGCATAAAATTGAAAACGAAGAATACTAAAGCTAATAATCCCTCCAAGGGCCAGTAATCCGGCAGCCCCTCGCCAGCAGCTCCTTGGTGCGCGGCGTCTTCCCAGAGCGAAGGAAGTACTCCGCCTCCTCCGCCTCGCAGTGCTTGACGTGCCGATCTGCCTCTTGCAGGAAGACACACACAAATTATCTTGCCGTTTCGTTGGGCGCGCACTGGAGCTCCTCGTCGGTGGCATGTTGGAGCTTATTGGCCCAGCTCCACGCAGCGACGAGGCGCCTAGCGCCTCTGGCCTTCCTCACGAAGTACCCGTCTTCGTACACCTCCTCTGCACAATGACGCACCCGCCCCTAAAGCTCCGCCGCCTCCTTTTTCCAGGCGGCATCACGGGCTTCACAGGCCGCCTGGTACCTGGCATCCTCCTCCGCCATCTCCTTTTTTGAAAGCCACTTTCCTAGCTTTCTCAGCCGGCTGCAGCGACTTCCAAGGACAAAGATCGTACTGGCCCCAAAACCAATCCAAAGTGGGGGGGTCCGGCGCAACCTCGTCTAGCAACGCGTAGGTGTCCTCTTCGCTATTCTTCGAGTGAGCGTCCTCGGGGGGTGGCGACTCCTCGTCTGCGTGTGGGCAGACTGGTGGCGCCATGGCAGAGATTTGAGAGAGAGAGAGAGAGAGAGGGAGAGCAAGGGGAGGATCTAGATAATGCAGGCGGGACAACATGAGGAAGGTAGTATTTATTGGCGGCCGGAATCTAGATCGACTGGAAAAGTACACACGCTGGTCGCCAGAATTTACGAGTACTGTAGTGTGAATTACACATGATTCCCACCGCAAAATCCGTGTGTGAACATAATAGCTAACGGTTCCCAATGCAGAACCGTGTCTGATTAATAAAGCCCGCCACTCATCTTCCAAACCTTGAGGCGCGAAATAGAGTGCCAATCATGTGGGGCCGGTTGTCTTCTAGATTTTACATTTTCTTTTTTGAGCACCAGATATTTACATCGTCTGATGATTTTTTTATCTCGCACACAAGTACACAAATATGATTTTTCAAACCATTATGGTTAGCCGTTGCATGTCGATGTAGTTCCAGTTTGAATTACGATCATTAAATGGCTAGAAAATAATTTAAATGTCTTCAAAAGGTCAAATGACCCCTGAAATTTTACAAATTTTCACATGACAGTTGTATTAGTGCACATTACACGTAGAAAAACATTGAAGGACGTAAGAGGAAGCTATCTGTCGTTCGTCATCAAACATGCGTTGTTTCCTTCTCGGAACCATGAGCCTTCTAGTGAGTTGCTCTGGTTTGTAAGGGGTGTGTGTCCAAACTTTGTCAAACATGCCAAGTTTTTTACCACATCATCTTGGTGGATGACATTACATCAAGCAAGGTTTCATGTTTTTCTGATCAATTTTTAATTTTTTGGAATTAAAATGACATGGCACTCCATGCATGTGTCCATGCCATGAGACCAATATGTTTGAAAATTCCATCTAATTTATTGCACATGGAATTAACTCGCACACAAGTACACAAATATGATTTTTCAAACAGTTATGGTTAGCTGTTGTATGTACATCCAGTTCAAATTTGGAATACGGTCATTAAATGGCTAGAAAATCACTTAAATGTCTTCAAAAGGTCAAATGACCCCTAAAATTTTCCAATTTTTCACATGACAGTTAGTATCAGTGCACATTACACGTAGAAATATTTTGAAGGTCGTAAGAGGAAGCTATCTGCCGTTCGTCATCAAACATGCAATGTTCCCTCTCGGAACCACGAGCCTTCTAGTGAGTTGCACCGGTTTGTGAGGGGTATGTGTCCCAACTTTCGTCAAACAGGCCAATTTTTTTACCACATCATCTTGGTGGTATGACATTACATCAAGCAAGGTTTCATGTTTTTAATTTTTTGGAATTTAAATGCCATGGCACTCCATACTTAATTGTGTCATAGCCGTTGGACCAATATGTTTAAAAATTCTTTCAATTTTACTGCACGTGGAACTAAATCGCACACAAGTACACAAAATATGACTTTTCAAACTGTTTTGGTTAGCTGCTGCATGTACATGTAGTTCAAATTTCAAATACGGTCATTAAATGGCTAGAAAATCTCTTAAATGTCTTAAAGGGTCAAATGACCGGTGAAACTTTCCAAAATTTGACATGACAATTGTATTAGTACTACAAATTTTTTCATACATTTAAAACACCATCCGTTGCCACTTTACTCCAAATTCATCTTTCATAGCTAATAAAAAAATATCTACCACATCACACACAGTTGTTTTGTAGGAATCGTTTGCGATGAAAAATTCTGTGTCTATTGAAGTCTTCCGCCTTAACCTTCTCCGGCTCATCTACTCCTGTGCCGGCAACCCCCGAATCCACAAACCCCGATCCCCTTTCCCGCACCCCCTTCTTGCAAAGATGACGCCATGGAAACGCATC
>NC_057795.1:232979796-233041020 GCF_018294505.1 Triticum aestivum
GCCGCATCCACATTGAGCGCGGCCGCTTCCCCTGAGAGGGCGTCTGCGGCAGCCGACAGGGCAGCTGCAGCATCCGAGACTGTTGCAGCAACTGCTGCAATGGCGTCTGCAAACGCCGAGAGCGCTCGAGCTGCCGTCGAGGCCATCAACGCCAAGATATTCAAGGCCACCTCGGAATCCAGCATGCAACCCATGTCCGAAAAGCCGGCGGTGGCCATGGAGCACCTTCTTCCTCATGAGGACGTCGAGCGGGAGCTGGAGATGTAGGAGGCAGTGGAGATCGAGGAGTACCAGGAGGAGGAGTTCCATGTGGCCCAGGTCGAGGTAGAGAAGAGTATGTCCATCGAGAAATCGGCGGTGGAGTACCAACGCAAGCTCTGGCGCAGCCACTACTACGAGTACTACAACCTTGAGGGCACCGCCGAGGATGAGGACGAGGACGCGGTCAACTTCAGCATGAGGACGCGGAGTCCACCAATGGTGGCATGTCGCCATGACAAGTCATCGACGTCTCATATCACACCGGGGATGCATAGGCCGGCGCGGCAGCGGATTTGTTAAAGTTAATCGTACTTAGGCTTTGTTTTTAATGCTGGTCTTTTCTTAGAGCAATGTTTAGGTGAACTATTTCTGTATAATTACTAATATTGCTCAATTCAGTAAGTTTGGTCTGTGTGCTGTACGCTCTTTTGTGTGCCCAAATTAGCAAGTGATGTTAAATTATGCAATGACATACGCGGGGAAATTTCCACCAAAATTTTAATTATCAAACTCATCCCATGTGCGTTAAGCAGAAGAATCATTTGCGATGCAGACTATCGTTCAAAGTGAATGGTGTGCGGCGGCACAGTGCACAAATTTTCCCTCCATATTTCGAAATTTTTGGCCTACCGCCGAAACATCTACCCTCCCCCCTCCCCATCCCCCTTTCTCCCCGACCACAAGTCACATTTCCCCTATTTCCCCCTTCCTTCCTTCCTAAGCTATAGCCGCTTCCTTGCTTGCTTCATTGCTCTCGCCGTCTCGCACCCTACCGCTGGGGTCGCCATGGTCTTCTTCAAAGACCTCTCCAGCGGTTCCTCCTCCGACGATGACTCCTTCACCACCCGGGTATGCCTCTCTTCTCTCTCTCAAGCTATGACTTGGAATGAAGGATTTTTACCCGGCGGTCGATTTGAGTCGTTTCTTCCTCTTGTAGTTCCCTAGGACCATCAGTTGCAACGAAAGGAGAGGGGTGGCTAAAGATCTGTCTGCTCGTTGTCACCATCATTCTCCATGCGTGAAGCTAGTTGCGTTTGAATATATGGACAGTGGGAGGAAGTTTCTGGCATGTGCAGAGAAGGTTAGTCCCTCTTTCGTTGTTACAAATCATTTGTTAGATGTGATTCAGACACTGTCACGGTCCCAACCCATTCATACCACACCTTCAACCAAACGCATCCTAAGACAGTGTCATAGTTTGTACCTAGTATCTAAAAATGTTGCCATCTCATCAGCGGTGCCTTTAGAAAATTATTTGGCACCGCTTCAGCAGTTTGTGGAGCCAACTTGTCCACACATCCAAGAAGCCAACAGTGAAATACTAAATCTTTATGGCATGAAGGAACAAGGCGTCGGAGCAACTAGGTGCTACGGAGTTCGGGTCCCTGATTTTTTTCTGCTGCATCGGCTCGCCAGTGCAGGGCATCGGTGCGAGATGTAGCAACAGTTGTCTTTACACCGGTTTTGGCATACATAGTGGAAGCCTTAGTGCTATTAGTTCTATGTTACTAAATTTGTGCATGTACACACCTGTTAGAATCAATTTGCTGTCATCCAAACACTGTCGCTATGCTATTGCAGTTATATTTACCTTTCTCTTAAAATGTTCAATTTGTTATTTATAGTACATGATTAAGAACTTGTAGCGTTGTTGTAGTTAATTATAGCTTATCATGTTTTAGAATTTTGTTGTTGTGTCAATAGCAGTTAATTCATTTGCACATTGATCTTTTTGAGAAGATATGTCATAATTAACCTGTTTCTTCAGTTTTTCAAAATAAGTATTGGTGATTTTCTATGTTGCTATGAACCCATTTTCCCTACAATTGTTATTGATCTAGTTTTAAATATTATAGGAGGAACGAAAGTGTTCTTACTTGGAGTGGGTTAATCAAGAGTAGCCACAGTGTTTGAAGATGTGCCTAGCAAAGCTCTGGAGCATGTATCAGGAAGAGAACAGAGGTAGTGATGTAGGGCGGAACCCTAGGGGTCGATCTTTCACGTTTGGAGAGGATCCCTACGGGGAACATGAAGAACGCGCGGAAGAAAACAAGGGAAATCACGGGGGAAAACAAGAGAAACACTCAACCGACACGAAATTGATCACACAAGTTCTAGATCATCGAGGTACAAAGTAACACGAGATTCAAAGTCAACAAGGGACGATACAAGAGTAACTGTTTTTCTCCATGAGGAGGTCTTGATTGTCTTCTCCGGATGGAGGCCTTGAATCCGGGTGGATCTTCTCCGAAGAGGTGCGGTCCCTCACGAGGAGTAGATCCAGTACGGATGAGCAATGCTCTATCTCAAATGAGCTAAACCAATGCTAAGTCTCGAAGTGAGGAGGAGGACTCCTATTTATAGACTAGGGGGGCGAAGGGGTACATGGTCTCAGCCCAACTGGCGCACGCAGGCGGGGTCCGGATGATCCGGGTGAGGAGCCAGATGATCCGGGCTCGGACCGTATGATCCGGGAGGAGGCCCGGATGAGCTGGTGACGCAGGCGGTGGCGGTGCAGGTCCGTATTTCTGGCTGGGGGTCCAATGTTTGGGCGATGTCCGGACGATCCGGGTCGGCGTCCGGATGGTCCGGCTTCAAGGATGAGCTTCGGGTGTCTTCGGGGCGAATTAACTGGATCGTCCGGACCAGGGTCCATATCGTCCGGACTCTGTCCGGATTGTCCGGGCCCTCATTCGGATCATCCGGCCAGCCTGGGACTTGGCGCTCTTCCTCTCTGTCTTCATGCATGTCTTTCGCTTCCGGTTCTCCTTACTTCCTAGCTTCTCCATGGCTAACTCCTTGGTACCTAAGTATGCAAAGTGTCTCCGGAGTAGCCATGTCTTGTGTGAATCGAAAGGGAGTTGTGAGAGGAGTGATGTCACCTCGATTTCGAGAGCTCTTGCATGTTCTCGAGTCATAGGTCCAAGTGGTGTTGTAGGATATGTAGATGCGTCCATGGGGATGATCGCGGGATGCTCCGCATCATCTCCCTCCCCCTTGGGAAAGATTCGACCTCGGATCGAAATCTTCATCACCATGGTAAGGCGAGAGGTCTTTGATGTTGAAGATGTCTCTCACATTGTACTAGTCGCTTGGTAGGTCGATCTTGTAAGCGTTGTTGTTGTAGCGTCCTAGCATCTTGAAGGGTCCATCAGCTCGAGGTAGAAGTTTGGACTTGCGTTTGTCGGGGAAGCGGTCCTTGCGAAGGTGTAGCCACACGAGATCTCCAATGTTGAATATCATGTGTTGCTTGTTGATGTTGAGCTTGGTCGCTAGTCATTGTACTTGGCGCTCGATGGTGTGCCTTTTATCCTCATGCATCTTCTTGATGTAGCTTGCTCGTGCACTCACATCCATGTTGGTGCGCTCTTGTAGAGGAAGAGGTAGAATGTCCAATGGGGAAAATGGGTTGAAGCCGTAGACGACCTCAAAAGGGGACTTGCCGATTGTCGAATGTCTTGCATGATTGTAAGCGTACTCGGCCATGGGTAGGCATGCCTCCCACTCCTAGATGTTCTTCTTGATTAACACGTGAAGTAGAGTGGAGAGCGTATGGTTCATCACCTCCATTTGGCCATCGGTTTGAGGATGGTATGTGGATGAGAACAAGAGCTTGATTCCGAGCTTGGCGCATAGCGTCTTCGAAAAGTAACCCAAGAACTTGACGTCGCGGTCAGAGATGATTATCTTTGATACTCCATGTAGACGCAATATTTCCCTACAATAGAGATTTGCAACATGTGAAGCATTTTCTATCTTGTTGCAAGGGATGAAATGTGCCATCTTAGAAAATCGGTCCACAACAACAAAGACGGAATCCTTGCCGTTTTGAGTTCTAGGCAAACCAAGTACAAAATCCATGCTAATGTCTTCCCAAGGTTGATAAGGGATAGGAAGAGTCATGTAAAGACCATGTGATTGAGCTTTAGACTTAGCTTTGCGACATGTAGAGCATCGGTTGGTGAAGCGCGAGACGTCACGAAACATCTTGGGCCAAAAGTAGTTATTGGAGAGTGTAGTGAATGTCTTGTTGCGTCCAAAGTGTCCCATGAGTCCGCCTCCATGAGCCTCTTGCAGAAGGAGCAAACGAAGAGAAGACTCGGGAATGCAAAGTTTGTTAGCTCTCATAAGATAATCGTCCTTGATGTAATATCGTTCCCAAGATGTATGCGTCAAACACTTAGCGTAAGGAGTAGCAAAAGATGCATCGTTAGACTACAAGTCTTCTATATGCTCAAATCCAATAACATTCAACTCAAGTCTAGTGACAAGAGTGCATATGCGTGAAAGTGCATCCGCAACTACATTTTCCTTACCCTTAATGTACTTGATCACATAGGGGAAATATTCAATGAATTCACTCCATTTGGCATGACGCTTGTTCAACTTAGTTTGACCTTTTAAGTATTTAAGCGTTTCATGATCGGTATGGATGACAAACTCATGAGGTCTAAGATAATGTTCCCAAACATGTAGAACATGCACTAAAGCATACAATTCTTTGTCATATATGGGATAGTTATGTTGAGTACTGGAGAGTTTTTAACTAAAATATGCAATGGCTCGTTTTTCTTGCATCAAAACTCCGCCAATTCCGGTACCACTTGCATCACAATCAACCTCAAAAGTTTTGTTGAAGTTGGGAAAAGCAAGAATCGGAGCATGAGTAAGCAAAGACTTGAGCTCATCAAAAGCGGTGGATTGTAAAGATCCCCAAACAAAAGGAGCATTATTCTTACTCAAGGCATGCAAAGGAGCGGCAATAGTGCTAAAGTCTTTCACAAAGCGACGATAAAACCCTGCAAGACCAACAAAGCTACGCACTTGTTGCAAATTGGTACGTTGGGGCCAAGTTTTAATTGCTTTAATTTTAGATTCATCAACATGAACGCCCTTGGAAGAGACAACAAAACCCAAGAAAATGAGCTTGTCAACACCAAACATGCACTTTTTCATTTTGGCATAAATACATTCCTTGCGAAGAGTTTGTAAAACAGCCCTAACATGCTTTAGATGCTCTTTCACATATTTGCTAAAAACAAGAATGTCATCAAAATAAACCACAACAAACACTCCAATGTACGGTCGAAGCACAAAATGCATAAGATGCATGAAAGTACCGGGAGCTTCCGACAAACCCATAGCCGTAACCAACCACTCGTACAAGCGGTTTTCCATTTGTCACCTTCTTGTATGCGGATTTGATAATAGCCACTTTTGAGATCAATTTTTGAGAAAATGGTGGCACCGCTAAGTTCATCAAGCATATCATCTAAGCAAGGAATGAGATGCCTATAGCGAACGGTAATAGCATTGATAGGTCTACAATCCGAGCACATGCGAAAACTACCGTCTTGCTTGGGCACAAGTATAACGGGAACGGCACAAGGGCTTAAGCTTTCACGTACATGATCATTGTCGATAAGTTGTTGTACTTGCCGTTGGATCTCCTTAGTTTCTTCGGGGTTGACACGGTATGGAGCTTTGTTTGGTAGGGGCGCTCCGGGGATGAGGTCGATACGATGCTCAATGCCTCATAGAGGAGGTAGACCCGGAGGTAGCTCATCGGGAAAACATCTTAGAATTCCTGCAAAAGAGATTGAAACACTAAAGGTAGATCGTGAGAGGTGTTAGTTTGTGGGTCCCCATCTTTGCACACAAGGACAAAGTGCATAACACTCGATGGGTTCTCACACACTTCTCCCATCTCACTTTTGGTGGCAAAAAGGACTAGGTTTTTCTCTCTAGGCGAAGAGGCGCTCAAGTTTGGCTTGTGGCTCCCACTCACTTTTTGGTGGATCACTTTCTCACTCTTATGTCCATGATGGGTGGCTTGCTTGTCGTCAATCACTTGACTAGGAGACACAGGTTGTCGCACATACTCCTTCCCTTTCATCTTGAAGCTATAGTGATTGGTACACCCATTGTGGATGATGCCATGGTCAAATTGCCATGGTCGACCGAGAAGGAGGTGGCAATCCAACATCGAGACACCATCACACTCCAAAGTGTCCTCATATGTGCCAATCTTGAAGGAGATTTGGACCGTATGGTCGACTGTATAGTGCCGGAGTCACTTAGCCATTGGACTTTGTAATCATGCGGGTGCTTCATCTTGACCAATTGAAGCTTGGAGCATAGTTCTTCACTTGCCAAGTTGTGGCAACTACCTCCATCGATGATGACCTTGACGGGCCTTCCATTGATGTCGGCCTTTGTGTGGAAGATGTGGCATCGTTAGTCTTCTTCTTGTTGATGTTGAAGAGTCAAAACTTTGGAGATAACGAGAGCGGGGCTCAAGTCCTCATCATAAAAGACTTGATCATCTTCATCCTCGTTCACACGCCAGTGCATGGCCACTTGCTCAAGGGCTTCCATCTCCTCGTCACTCATGGAGTCATAGGTTCCATCATCGTTGAGGATCATGGTGCGCTTGTTTGTGCATTCGGAGGACTTGTGGCCTCGGCCGCCACAAGTTAAACACTTGAAGGAGCTTGTCTTGACGGTCTCATCGGTCGGAGTAGATGATGAAGCACGCGGCTTGAAGTTGCTTGTAGTAGGAGGAAGACGACTCGAGCTTGTCGAAGTTTTCTTGTAACTTGACTTGTTGTCATTGCTTGTAGATGGCTTGGTTGAGGTAGAAGTTGGAGGAGTCGTTGAAGCTTGGTTGTTGGAGAAGCCGTAGGTCTTGGATGAGTACTTGGCGTACTTTAAGTCATCTTGCACTTGGCGTTACGCCTTGGTAGCTTGATGGACGAGCTCAATGAGGTTGGAGTAGGGTTGGAAGTCGGCAATCTTCTTGATGGGATGATTAAGGCCATTCAAGAAGCGTGCCATTGTTTACTCATCGTCTTCCGTGACATTGGCTCGAATCATGGCTATCTCCATTTCCTTGTAGTATTCTTCAACACTCTTTGTTCCTTGCTTGAGGAGTTGTAGCTTCTTGAAGAGATCGCGGTTGTAGTAGGTGGGCACAAAACGTGCTCGCATGACATCCTTCATTTGAGACCAAGTGGTGATTGGAGGTTCACATCTTGCTTCTCGGCACTCAAGGACTTGTTCCCACCATATGAGCACATAGTCTTGGAACTCAAGTGATGCCACATAGATCTTCTTTTCTTCCTCATAGTTGTGAAATGAAAGATTTTGTCGACCTTTAATGCCCATGAAAGGTACTCTTAAGGATCATTGCTTCCATTGAACTTGGGCATGGTGAATTTTAGCTTGCCGTAGCGTTGCTCTTCATTTGTGTTGTTGGCGATGGTGATGATGATGCCCTTGACGTGGAGGGTAACCATTGTCATGTTGCTCTTGGCGTGGATGAAGTCCATGATCAACTTGCTCTTATTGAACTTGAGGTTGTGGAGGAGCTTGTCGAGCTTGTGGGGGAGCTTGAGGAACTTGACGTTGCACTCGCGGTTGGTAGTTCCGCTCTTGGATTTCTTCTCAAAGTTCTTCCTATTGATTGCGCCGATCTCGGTTGCGGTTGGCGATGGCTCGACTTGATTATTGAAGGGCACGTTGAGCCTCAAGAGCTTGTGCTTCACGTGGTTGTTGTTGAAGACGTTGAGCCTCGGCGTCTTGTTCCTCTTGATGTAGACGCGCTCATTCTTCCTCTTGGCGACGTTGACGTTGTCGTTCTTGAGCTTGTGCAAAAGCAACTTGGTGTGATTGAGGACGAAGAACTTGCTCGTCGACTTGCTCTGGTGAATGCTTGTCGTGTAGAGGATTGCGAGATGCATGATGGTCTTGACGCGCGGATCGTCGAAGAGTGTTCGATGTCGATGTACTTGAGCCGGAGAAGGTGTCATCGGAGTGTCGACTTGAGCAGCTCCGTCTTGAGTATGAAGAAGTTGAAGGAGGACGGTTCACCAATAAGGCGTGGATCTCGTCCATTCTTGCATCATTCTCTTGCTTGTGAGCATCGAGCTTGTTGTCGAAGTAGTCCTTTGTACATTGCTCGGAGAGTCGCAAGTCGGTGGCGAGGTTGTCGATGGGGTCAGTCATAGCTTGTTGCTCTTGATGCAACGCTCATTGTGCACCAAAGAGGTGGCTCTTGGTGATGAATTATAACATGTCATCGTCTTGCTCGATGAAGAGTGGGTTGGTAGAAGTACTTGGCCTATCCATCATTCCAAGCAAAATGTGAGTGGGAGAAGGAGAAGAACTTATACCAAATGTACCTTGACTGATGTTGACGATGAATCAAGTTCACTCAAATGCGGACAATGAAATAGCACTATTGGTACCAATTCTTGTCGGTTCTCACACCTACACAAGTAAAAGCTTATGGTGGAGCTTGGTTAGGATGGTGGCACAAAATTTGATGCAATTGTTAGTATTTTGGATTATTAGTGGTTAGTATGACTATTTTCATGATGCTAGTTGATGTTCTGTTACTGTTGCTTGGAGTATTATTCTCGGAGATGATATTTACATGTGGATCTTAGCTGGATACCTTTATTCGTGTTATTGGGGTAGTAGGATTACTGTTTACGGATTCATCATGATAGTAGTGTTGTGCTACCTTGGGAGTATTTTGAGATGATGATATTATGCTTGGATTATTTGTTGGATATTGCTATGACTTGGATTATAGTTTGATAGTTGAGATCGGAGTATCAGTTATCACAGTTATATTTTTGGGTTTAAATTCGGTCATTAAGTTGGCCAGGTGCCACCGAACCGGGCTTTTTCTAGTGCAACCACATTTGCCTTGTATGGGAAGGCCCTAATGCGGTCTATTGTCGTGCCTCTCGCCGGTGCCTCCAATGAGGGAAGGTTATGGGCGTGCGGTACCCTGGCTCGATAAGCAGACATAACCTTGTATGCTCGTAGTTGGTATTGAGATCTCTTGTCCCCATTTGGGACTATTTTGTTTTGCCACGATGTGGCCGTTTTGCCACGACGGTCTCCGTTGGTGTCTGGGGTAGACACGGGGTCACCCATGACTTAGCCCAGCGGGGAGTGAGTTGGAGTGGCCGGGAGAGCGTCATGGCAGTAGATAGGTTTTGTCGGAACGCCGTTGGTCCACCCGAAAGGGAGTGCGAGGCCATGGGTTCCGTGGTGTGGGTATAGTGTGCTACCTCTGTAGAGTGTGGATGTTTAATCTATCGATAGCCGCGTCCTCGGTCATGGGCATAAGTTCATACTGGGTCACACCGTTCGATCAACACTCACATGAAGGAAGGACTTATAGGTGATGTATATTTTGATATTATGAGCTGTAACAGTTTGGCAGGATGATGATGATGATGATGTTGGGATGATCTTGAGAAGGAGCATTCAGTTTGTGATGTGGTCATGAGGTGATCATGTGGATGTTCCGTTTGTGATCTGTGAATGATCACCGTTCGGTTACGAGGTAACCCGTTGAACCCGGTGTGGTTCTGTTCATGATCCATGAGTGATCACCGTTTTGTTTTGGTCACGAGGTGATCGAGATGATTTATTGCTTGGCCGGTTAGCCAAGTGTGAGATGGTTCATGTGGTACTTGAGATCTGAGATGATGGCTTAGTGGTATTCTAGTAGTTCATATCGTGATTTTAGTTGTTGTCATCATGGTAGTTGTTAATCTAATTAACCTGTTTAATGCTATGTTATTGTCTTGCCTTGATGCTTTTGGTTGTTGTGAGCTTGCAAGTACATTCAATGTACTGACCTGGCGTGTCATGCCAGATTGCAGGTGATGCAGTGATTGCTTGATTTCTTGATGTGGTTTCCCTTCGTGCGAGCTAGATCGTGTCCTAGCCAGAGTACCTGCAGAGTGGAGTTCACCGCCTTCGTCGTTGTTCTATGGCTAGAAGTATTCCGCTGCTACGAGTTGTCCCGATGCTAGCATAGAGCAAGTGTAGTATCGCAGGTGTAGTGTCGCCGTGCTGATGTGCTTCTTTGTAACGTCAGACCTTTGTATTATTATTCTTGTAATAAGAGCTGATTTGTTCTATGTCAAGCAGTGTCGTACTCCATAGACTTTTCCTTGATCTCTGGGATGGAATACAGGGTGTTCCGGTTTCTTTGGCCGGGGTGCCACAGGCTTGGTATCAGAGCAGGTCTGGCTGTAGGACGCCCTAGTTAGTGTGAGCGGTAGAAACTGGTAGAAATCGGTATTATAGAGTCTGGCTTGATGATTGCATTTGGTTGCTGCATTTGTTTTTTTTTTTCATAGCATGCATATAGCCTTAGTATTAGTGATAACGGTTTATCTGGTGAGCATAGCTGGCATCGGTTCGGATCCACTACAGCTCAACCTTTGCACTTCTCTAGTTCCTTTTTCTTCTGGTGTGGTGTCATTTCTGTCCCAGCAGAGTGATGCCAACTCATCCCGACACTGTTTGCAAAAATGGTGCTCAGGTATCGCGCCAATGTCTTTCTTTCGGCCCCGTCTATCATTTCGGTAATGGACATGCTTCTATCCCGAATAGCTCTTTCATTTTGTCGTGTTGGCAACCCTTAATGATCTTAGTTATCAAGAAAGGGCAATGCCAGCAGCCTTGTTTTTTTTCTCCGCTATCCTATTTCTTGGACGAGTACGGATCTTGTTATGTCTGCTTGATAATAATGTGGTTGCGACCTTCGTGTCCCACTGCATGATTATCGAGTGCGTCCTTGCCTCCGAGCTAGTCCAGGTTGCTACCTGGCTAAGCTAGCACGTGGTGTAGCAATGTTTACACAAACTCTTCCACACATTTATTCATCCTCGTGCACATCGTCACAGCATGCTAGATCGTAGTACCGGAGATCCGGTGAGATTCCTGTGCTTAAGTAGGCATGCATATTGTATGACTAGCAGTAATATGTGACATTGATTGTGTGCGAATTGATTGTTGTTGTGTGCTTTGGTTTAGTTGAGTTTTCTTTTGCTTCTTTCTTTTTGGCCCCCAGTGTTATATTATTTTTTCCCTATAAGAAGTTGCTCATCCACTGACACCGGACTCAAAGAAGCAATAAGGATTTGAAATATTTGGAAGAAGCTCAGCTAGACATTATTGTCTACATAGTCAACTGCATTATGGCATTAATATCTGCTCAGAATACAAATGGCGTCTCGGATTGATTAACAGCATAGAGTCTACATCAGTACAAAATCCTCACAGCAGTAATGATCGAGTTAGCAGCAAGACAAGTCAGGTATATTTTTAGACAGAGGTATGGGTCATATACAAAAATTTTGGCTCAGCAATGCATGATGCTTGAAATATGTTATCATCCGAAATAAAGTCAGAATGTGATATGCTCGAGGAAGACAGTCAAACCATTTTTCTCATGCAAATAATCAGCCTCAGAATATTATGGGCGTGTGTATGGATTTCATTCTGCATATCAATATGAAGTTTTGGATATAAGAAACCCAGTATTCTTCCACACGCTATTGGAAGAAATCTATGATGCAAGGCTCCTCAAATTTTCCTCAGCATGATATGTGAACAATTTCCGGTCCATGATACCCAGTATTTCACAGCAAGACACCTCGGTAACAGCTTTTGACAGACAAAAATGAAATTTTCTCAACAAGAAAACCTGAGGAGAAGCTTCTCAAGTATGAAACTCAGGCTTCTCTAGCACAATACTCAGGACAAGCTTCGTGTGTAAGCTATAGAGCCTTCTTCTGCACGATACCCATACACAAGATTTAAGAAGAAGTTAACAAGTCTTCCTCAGCAAGCTACTCGGATGGCTTCTCTCGTAAGCCACCCAGCCCGCGTTAGTACCACAATATTGCACCATCCTCAGAGATTATATAAAGAGTTGCCAAGGTATGGCAGTACCGCTCAAGGACCAGACTTGCAATAATTTTATCAGAGGTACAAATCAATCAAAGCATATGCCTACCGTAAGAATCAAGTGTTCGGTTGCATATGATTCTTATATATGGTGAGCATGTATCCCCAGTCATATCAGTCACTCATACGAGATGAGGCAAGGATCCAACAGATATACCTAAGCAAAGGTACGGATTCATTAACCTCCCCAGTCAGGCAAAGGAAAATAAGCAGAGATACATCTCATGAATTACAAGGATCGACAATATTTGGAGATGGCAACGCAAAATCAACAATTTTGGCAATGGTCATTGTCAGTGTCAAAACCGGCGGATCTCGGGTAGGGGGTCCCGATCTGTGCGTTTAAGGCTAATGGTAACAGGAGGCAAGGGACACGATGTTTTACCCAGGTTCGGGCCCTCTTGATGGAGGTAAAACCCTACTTCCTACTTGATTGATATTGTTGATATGGGTATTACAAGAGTTGATCTACCACGAGATTGTAGAGGCTAAACCCTAGAAGCTAGCCTATGATGATTGTGATTCTGTCTCTAAGGACTAAACCCTCCGGTTTATATAGACATAAAGAGGGCTAGGGTTTACATGGAGTTGGTTACAAAGAAGGAAATATAATATCCGGATCACCAAGCTTGTCTTCCAGGCAAAGGAGAGTCCCATCCGGACACGGGACGAAGTCTTGAGTCTTGTATCTTCACGGTCCAACAGTCCGCCCAAAGTATATAGTTCGGCCGTCCGGATACCCCCTAATCCAGGACTCCCTCAGTAGCCCCTGAACCAGGCTTCAATGATGATGAGTCCGGCGTGCAGTTTGTCTTCGGCATTGCAAGGCGGGTTCCATCTCCGAATACTCCATAGTAATTATCAAACACTTAGATCGTGTCCGGATCTACAAGATGATCTTCACATACCACCATAGAGAGAATGATATTTCACAAGTGTAATCTGCTGACAACTTTAGACAAAGCGACATGACACTACGGTCGGGTCATTATTCAAATCGTTTTCCCGCAACCAGCCACAACGCATGTTGCGAAGCGGTTTCCTCTGCACGTCTTGCCGAAGCAGAGATCATGTCCCCTTATTATAGGATTCTCATCAATGCGGGTATGGGTAGCCCCACCGCACCGCTAATTGTGGCGAGTGGGGAACGAGCGGGTTCCACCAGGCAAGTGGGGAGGCAAAAAAGCTTTTACCGCCCCTATAAAGAGATAAGGTCTCTTCCTTTTCACCCACGCCTTTTCCTTCCGCTAGTCCATTCCCCTCTGCTCGAGCCCTATCACCCAAGCACTCTTCTTCTCCACCGAAGAGAGTTCCTCCGAAGATGTCCGGATCTAGAGCAGGAGGCAAATGGATGGCCTCTACCGTCCAGGAGAGGGATATCAAAAAGCTTCGAGAGGCCGGGTACTTGGCCAAGAAAATCGGCCATCGTCTTCCACCGGTGGGACAGATTGTCCCCACTCCGGAGCCCCACGAGAGGGTCGTGTTTCTTCCTCATTTCGTCCGCGGGCTCAGGTTTCCCCTTCAGCCATTTGTTCCTAGCGTCATGTATCATTACGGGATTGATTTTCATGATCTGTCTCCCAATTCTTTCCTTAACATTTTGACATTCATCGTCGTATGTGAGGCTTTTCTCTGTATTTCACCCCACTTCGGCTTATGGCTGAAAATCTTCAACGTGAAGCCCAAGGTGGTGAATGGTGAGCACACCGAATGTGGTGGCACCATGGTGAGCAAGATGCCCAAGGTTGTATGGCCGACGGGCACCTTCAATGATTCCGTCAAGGAGTGGCAGCAGCAGTGGTTCTATATCACCGAACCGCGTGGTAAGAAGTGGGTTGCTGCTCCCGAATTCAGATCTGGAGCCCCACTGCGGCTCACGTCCTGGCCCGAGAAGGGCCTGAACTGGTCCTCATCCGACGAGCTGTCAGTGCTCCAAACGCGCGTCCAGAGTGTGGTCGACAAGGACGTCAAACTCGTCAACGTAGTCCAGGTGATGTTAGTTCGTCTGGTTCTTCCTTGCCAGCGTCGAGCCTGCAATTTTTGGGAATACGACCCGGCCGAACACCAGACCCTACGGGAGCTCTATGGCTCCTCCCACAAGGACATCTGGAAGGTGCTCTTCATGTCCGGCAAACCGTGGCCGGGCTCCGCCGAGGAACGTGGGTATCAACTATCCCCCTCTGCAAGTCCGGTAAGTCATTGTTGTGCTCTGTCCATCCGTGTTTTAGCCGGCATATCCCGAGGGAGGCGCACTTATCATGCTTTCTACAATAATCCCAGGAATGGACGAAAAAGGTGGAGCGGATACACTGTCCGGCCCCACTGCCAGAGGAACCGGACGGACCTCTTCTGACTAAGATGCTAGTCCCAGCGCCTTACGAGGCGCCGAAGAAAGAGGCCTCCAAGAAGGTCAAGAAGACCCAGAGTGGCCTTGATCGTCGTGATGCTTCAGACGCAAAATTCGAGGATTCCAGCGACCATCCTTCCTCTGAATATGAAGAGGAGGAGGAAGAAGACGAGTCCCCCATAGGGGGAGGGAAGAAAAGGACGGCCTCCTTATCCCTGGAGGCCGAATCGCCAAAGAGGAGGAAAGGTCCCCTCCCCGAGGCGTCCACCACTGCTGCTGATAGCAGCCCGTAGTGGGATCCCAGGGCCCAGCCCCTGGTAAAGTCGTAAGTATATGAAACCCGCACACACCTACGTGCCCGAGGTCATTAGGATGTAGTAGTTTTAACTGTCGCCATATTTTGTACAGCTCGGCGAGGTCCCATGCTGGACAGTCCTCATTAGAGGATTCACTGAGCTCATATGCCCTAGCGAGCGAGATGCCTCCAGAGGCCCCTTCCCCGAAGCCTAGGCGCGACACCGAGGTGTCGTCTCAGCGGGACCTGGACTAGGGGGCATATCCCCGAGGTCGTACACACAGGAGCAGCGGCTCCCATGCGTGTCGATGGCGGGGGCGATCTTAGTTTCGGACCGCAGCCGGACACGGTCCTGGAGAGCTTTAAGGCTCCAGGATCGGGAGAGCAGCCACCTTCGGGGGGAGGCTTGCCTACTCCGCCAATGACCTCTGTCCAAGCGGAGCTGCCGGGCGGCCTATCGACAGCGCTAAGAAGCACGTCTATCATCGATTAACATCGTGCCCTCATGGGTGCGGTGATTGAAAAGATTCAGTCTGCTGAGAGCGGACTGAATGAATCCTGCCTTAGTCTTATAAAGGGCTTTGAGGTATGTTTTTAAGAAACCTTTGGGAGATTGTCATAATATGAGTAGTAGTCCCTGATCCACTGTCTGGCGAAATAAAGCCGGACAGGGGATCAAATTTTTCTGTTTTACAGGAGACTCAGTTAATGACGGGTATCCCTTTATTTGAAAATAGGCGTCTGCAGAGACGAGCGCCGCTCATAGTGCGGAGGTGTCCGGACTAAAGCAGCGTCTGGAACGGGCCGAAGAGGAACTTGGCCGCATGAAGAAGCAGTTGGAGGACAAGCAAGGTATGTCGAAACCTTGTGCTAAGTTGAGCACGAATTAGAAGTTGTGCCTGACGAAAATATTTGTATTGTATGCTCTAGGGGCAAGTGCCGAAATTGAGGCACTAAAGAAGGTTGTGGCCGAAGCCGACAATAAGGCCGCCGCTGAACAGGCTCTTTGTGAGAAGCACAAGGCAAGGGTCATTGAAGCTAAGCGAGAGCTCCAGGAGGCCGTGAAGAAAAGCGAGGCCTTGGAGGAGAGTCTAGCAGGGAAAGAATCCGAACTCGCCCAAGCTCTCCAAGCCGCGGAGGATGCTCGGGAAGAAGCCCGAGGTGCTCTGAAGGACATTCAGGAGGCCCAGAAGGTTGCGGCTGGTAAGGCCTTTTGTACTCAAGGCCATTTTTGCATAGTAATGGGAGGTTGCGGCTGAATTCTTGTTTCTCCAGGGGCGTTTGCGGATCTGCCACGCAACATATCAGATGCTGCCAAATTCTACCGGACCGAGGAGAAGAAGTTTGCGGAGAAGCATTTCTGGTCGCAGTATTTGGCGCTGAATTATCCGGTGCCCTTTATCGGTCAGCTGAAGCAGCTGGTCGAACTGCACCAGGCGGCCAAACTAGCCATGAAGGACTTGGTTGTCCGGCTGTGGCCCGCGGAGCCAATTCCAAGCAGTTACTTCGGACTCGTGAAGCGGATTGTTGGCGCTTGCCCTCGGCTTGATGTCATTAAGCAATCGTTCTGCATAGAGGGTGCATGCATGGCGTTTGCCTGTGCAAAGGTGCATTGGGGAAAGCTTGATGCTGAGAAGATGATGACTGACGGACCGCCGGAGGGTAAAGAGCGTCGCAAGCCCGAGTTATACTATGAAGGTGTCCTGAAAGGAGCCCACCTTGTGGAGGATCAGTGTACCAAAGACACTATATTTCCCTAAAGGCAGTCATGCCATTCTTTGTAATGCGGGATAATGGTACTTTTATTATTTATTGCCTGTTTATTTGAACGTTTGTTCTTCCTGTGCGGTTGTTTAGTGTATATAAATCCTGAGAGTTGGCCAGTCGTCGGCTTTTGCCCCCACGTAAAAAGTACAGGGGTGTTCGGGACATACCTGAACACTCTTTATCCCATTGTTGGGTCCTTTTAAGGAGGTGTTCTTCACCACGAACCAGGCAATCGGACTATAGGGCTTTATCACTCTCACTTAGCCATAGGAATTCGAGTATGCTGGGCGCAGCCCCTGGTGTTCGGAAGACCGTACTAGGTGCTCTATCGGCACCTGATCGGAAGACCGATCCGTCGCACTTTGCATTTATAATGGCATTATGCGGAATAAATCTTTAAAGATTTTACAACCTCTCGAATAGCTGACCAGCTCTCGCTATATCATGACAGTCAGTTTTCAGCTTTCTCTACTGAGGTGCTCGTCCGGAAGAACCGGGACACAGTCGTAGTAGTTCTCCCAGCGCTACCTTAGCCGATGGAGCGGAACGTAAGGTATCAAAACATGGGAGCCGGACAAACCCAACTAATGACCCAAGACATGATTCGGAGCTGATGCATATAGTCCTATAAGTTCGGGGTGCCGAGCAACTGAAAAGGTGGTCGGACTTTGTTGCCGTACTATGAAGCCCCTGGCATAATGGGGCATAACACAAGGCGTGGGTGCCATTTGTGACAGAAAGGGCATCCATGAGGAACGACGGCCGGTAAGGGTTATTTAAGTCTACGCATTGTAGTAGAGTGGTATGCATATGAGTACAGTTTATGCTTATGAAAAGAAGTGTTTTTGGCGGAACCTGTCGTGGCCGGACTGGAGGAGGCTGTATGTGGATCTGGGGTGTATCCGGACTGCCTCCTTTGAGGGGGAGTTAGCTTATATCCTCCTGCCTTGTGCGCCCGAGCTGATTCCACGTCGCTAGTCATGTTCTGCGCCAAAGTTAGTCTGTAAAGACGAATGCTTAAAGGCATCTACATGTCCTGTTGTTGAACCGCGGGTGCCTGATCAGGGCCTGGCTGAACCCGTCTATCATGCCATAAAGTATCTTGGACTCCTCAGTTGGTGTCCGGGTAGTTGGCTGCCGAATCAAAATTTGATAAATAAGCACGACTTGCTATTCCAGCAGCGGTATGATTTCCACTCTGAGGGTGGGGTTCGGCCTTGCCCATAATTGTGACTATGTCACGTGGGACTGGCCTAATGTTGTACCTCGTTGGATCTAGCCAACGTGGTTCGTCCCGGTAGTATGTGGTAATTACTGTATAAGGGGACAGTGTCGACGACTTATTCTTCGGCGTGGTATTTGTTTGGTGATCCGAAGACAACCATTAGTATGGCGGGCCAGTTAAAACTTGGCCTTTGCACCTGGCATCTTTGAGGAGATGTTATTGATAGTTTTATGCCCGTGGGGGCTTGTGTAAGATGGAGCCCCCAAACTATTCGGTAGATAGTGAGTGCAATAAATTTGCTATGGCTGATGTTGTTCGAACGGTCGATGTGATCAGAGACGATCGGCTATATTTTTGTACTGTGGGGGGATCTTACTTTGACCTCACCATGTTTGATCGGTCTTCCGTTGTTTGAAACCTCCCTTAATTGTTTCCAGCGCGCGACTGGCCGTTTTATTTTGAGGGTCCGGCATTCTCTATTGGTATGCTTGGCCGCCCTTCTGGAGGGTACCATGAATTTCGCATGGTTGATCGAGTATGCTGCTTGGGCCGGATGGGCTTGAGCTGTTCTTTTTCCGCTCACCGGACTGGGGGCCGCTGAATTCGGCACCAACTTCTCTGGCTTGACGTGTATGACGATTGTGCCGAGGCTTGGGGGTGCTGCCTCGTGTTTCCTGCGTATTGTCCTGGACCGTGGTGGTATATTGGCGTCGGGGTATGTGCCTTAGGTTCTCTTTCTTAGGTTGAGGTAGCGAATTGTGCCGTGTGTGCCCTTTATCAGGGCGGTCGAGTCCATCTTCCTTGGTGGCCAGGACCTTGGTCCATCTATCAGTGAGCAAATCTTGGTCAGCTTTGAGCTGCTGTTGCTTCTTTTGCAGGCTCCTCGCAGTGGCCATAAGCCGTCGCTTAAAGCGAACTTGTTCCGTGGGGTCCTCAGGCACGCCGAATTCATCATCGCCGAGGCTCACCTCGTCTTCGAAGGGGGCATGTAGTTGTCCCTCTCCAAATATCCATCCGTTGCCAGTCCGGCCTGCTCGAAGGCAGGCTGATCAGGATTGTATTCATCTTTGGCACCATCTGGATTGTTCTTGACTGCCATGCCGGTAGTATTGTGGCGGGGCTTAGGGCGGAGCTGATGACGTTCATTCTTTGCTTTCTTCCTTGAGGGGTTATCCTCCATTGCCTCATTGTTGTTGGTTTCTTTCGGAGTGTTCACCATATATATATATCATATGAGGAGGTGGCTGTCCACCGCCCCGTGGGCGGTGGTTCCTGTTCCTCTCCTGCATCGTCGTGTATATCGTCGATGTCTTCAGAGTCGAGGTCAAGCACGTCGGTTAAATCATCGACCGTGGCAATGAAATGGGTGGCGGGTGGGCAACGAATTCCTTCATCGCCTGCTTCCCACTCGAGGCGGACATAGTTCGGCTGAGCGTCTCCTGACAATGAGAGAGATTTTAACGAGTCTAGCATGTCGCCAAAAGGCGAGTATTGTCGTTCAATCTGGGAGCATCTAACGGTGCAGACGTACGATCCGTGGGGTTTGGGTTCTAGCCAATCATAAGGCATGACTCAAATCACGCGCGCAGCAAAGGGGGGCATCGGCCATGGTTTGGTAGGCACATAGCTTTCATGAGTGAACCGTGTGCTATTTGAAAACATTTACATGAACTAACAGAATATTTTCATTTGAATGAAAACAAGAGTTCATCGTTTCGCCTCCAAATTGTTTTCCAAGGTACATATCACCATTGTACACTATTGTTCGATTTTCTCATGCATTTGAGGTATAGTTTGCTATATTTGAGTCGTTTCCTATATAGTCACCACTACATGTGGGTGCTAGCTAGCTAGCAAGATCATTTGTGTGTCGCTTTGGGAGTTTTCATTCATTGTTCGAGAAAATGGGAAAAAAATTCAAACTGTTCGGCTGCAGGGTGCGGCCAGAGGTGTATGCCATGTTGGTATTCTAATTACAGGAAGTGCATATAGAGTCCGGAAATAACGAAAATCAGTGTGTCACCGTGTCGTGTTCTCAAGATCACATGGATTTTTTTTTGGTAAAGATGGCATGATTTTTGATGCTCACACCTTCTAAATCGGAGCATCTCACAAGAAGGATCATAGTTTCCAAAAGGAAACACAACACTTCAGACTCCAATCGTCACTGACTACATCGATTCGCTTTGAATTATTTTCACGGTAAGCAATCACGTATATACCCTAGGTTTGATTTTCCGGCCCATTTCAGGTCTCGTTGCTATATTCAAGTCAATTTTTTGCACTTACCCAAAACTGTTCTACAACTACACATCTGGATGTTAGTAAGAAAACAAGGTGTACAAATCATTTCCGTGTCGCTTTGCAAGTTTTCATCCATTGTGTGAGAAACAGGGAGAAGTTCCAAACATTTTGGCTGCGACATGCGACCACCAGCGTAGGCCTAGTTGGTATTTTAATTACCGGGAATATAGATGGACTCCAGACTTCATCAAAATCGGTGTGTGCACGTGGCATGCTCTCACGACCCCGGGGATTTTTTTTGTAAAGTTTGGCACATGTTTTGATGATCGCTCCTTATTCAAACCGGAGCATCTCACATGAAGGACCATGGTTTTCAAAAGGAGACGTATCAATTCAAACTCCAGTGCTTGGTGACTTCATTGTTTGGCCTCATAAAAAATCCACGGTACGCATTCACCATTATACCACGGGTTTGATTTTCTAACGCATTTTAGGTTTCGTTTCCTATATTTAAGTCATCTTTTGAATTTAATGTGCAATTTGTGGATATAAATAAAATCAGAACTAGAACTACATGTGCTGTCGAAAGGGATGAGGATCGCCATTCGGTCAAGGAGAATCCAATGGTGCAAACGTACGATCCGTGGGGTTTGGGTTCTGGCCAATCAGAATGCACGACTCAGATCACACGCATGATAGAGGGGGCATCGACCACGGTTTAATGGACACACGGCTTTCGTGAGTGAACCGTGTGCTATTTGAAAACATTTACATTAACTAACAACATATTTTTGTTTGAATGAAAACATGAGTTCATCGTTTCACCTCTAAATTTTTTCCATGGTAAGTAATCACGACTGTACCCTATGGTTCGATTTTCTGGTACATTTTACCAGGCAACAGGCCTGACTAGCAATCTCAAACTTTGAATATGCAAAGAGATCTCATTTAATTTATATATATATATATATATATATATATTTATATGTGTGTGTATATATGTATATATATATAGGGTGGGTCTATTCTAATAACACCCCTTAAAAGTCTTATTCTGCACATCAATTTCTTACTCTGCTAACACCACCACTCGCCCCCGCACCCACGATTCCTTCAGACCAACCCCCACCCGCCTCCTCCTCCGGCACACCCCACCTCCATTTGCCACGATTCCCCTCCCCCGATCCACCTTCTTCCCCCGCTGGCGCGGCCCTCCCCCAATGCACCTTCTTCACCCGCCAGCGCCGCCCTCCCACAATCCACCTACTTCTACCACCGGCGCCGCTCCACCCGTATCTGGCTTCTTCCCCCGCTGGCGCCGCAGTTGGCCACACCCCCCGAAGTGAACTGCTCGTGCCAACCCGCCGCCCCTAACTTCCCCTGCTCGATCTCGCATCTTCTTAGGAGTACAGTTCGGCTCCCGGCGGGCTGCTGTTGCCCGGCAGCGCCGCCGTGCAGTATGTGCATCGCAGCCATGTGGTTTGCTGGCGACTCTGGACGGGAGATGCTGCGTACGTGCGAGGTTCAGAAGGCCGTGGCGTGCAGCTCGGATGGGCTGCATGCGCGGTTCAGATGGGCCAGAAGCGTCGTGCCGCTGGTCGCCCCTACCTACCCCAGCGCGGGCCCGGCGGCCTTCCTCCACCGATGGGTCCACGGGTCTGGTGCGGCCTACCCACCGTCGAGGAGCCCCCCACCCCTTCCTCCCCGCGAGCCCCATGATATCCGTAGCGCCGATGGGCGTCGGATCCCTGCAACAACCACCTGGATCCACCCCACACCTCGCCGCCATGTCGCGCCGTCGAGACCTCCCAGGTACACCGCGACACCTCACCCAGAAACCGATGAACTGCAGGCCACCACCCATGAAGCCGCCGCGGGAGCACTAGTGAGCTGCTCCACATTTAGTGATTGACAGAGGTTGGGGAATATGCTCCGCCGGGAATCCGCCGACAAGATCCCATCGGTGAGTCACCCATTGACCCTCTTCTCCTGATGTGAGTGCGGCACCAGGTGAGCGCCCTTGCAGTTCAATGCAGCACCAGGTGAGCGCCCTGAGCTCGTTCTTGAAGCCCATGGAAGAGGTGCAGATTTGGGTTCCCATTCTTGCTGACCGCTCGATTGGCCTCCATCTTCTGTTACTATCCCTCTTACAAGCCAAGTACATTTCGTTTCTGGCTCAACTAGCTCTCTTTTCACAGATTTTCTTTATTCTAGACACACGCCAGAGTACATGGAGACCAAACGCTGATTTGGGACGTTCCAAGCGCACTATGTAGTTTACTGATCTCTTATTGCAATTCGATGTCTGAGTAATATATTTGTCCGTTCACCCTAAAAAATATAGTATATTTATGCTAGACAGAGGAACAGAAGTGAACATTGCAGTATATGAAAACAAAGGTAGCAGGGGATAGAAACAAAGCACGCCGGCTGGATCCTCCTACACCTCCCTTTCCTGTGCTAGCTGGTCACGGATCCGGCAAGATCCTGCACCTCTCTCCTCCCATGCCTTCCTGGAGATGGATATGGCATGATCTTCCTGCAGGTCCTCCCTCTACGGTGGTGTCGAGCTCTCTGCCCTCCCTTTCCTTCTTCCTCCTCTCCCCTCTCTCCTTTCCTTCTTCCTCCTCTCCCCGCAAACTACCTCCGGCGAAGTCCAGTGCATGTCCATCCCCGGTGGCTCGCGTGCAGTTCGGCCAGCGATGGCGTGCAGTATGACGTACGACGGCATGCAGTTCCGCGACCCTCACTGGCGTGCAGTGCCACCAGCGTGAAGTGCAGCTCGCCTTGGCGTGCAGTGCAGCTCGCCCTGGCGTGCAGTGCAGCTCGTCAATGCATGCGGGTACCCTCACCTGTAGCTTCTCTCCTTTTGTAGCCTGCTCTTAGTTGTGCCATATTATTTCCAAAACCGGATCTCTGTAAGTTAGTTAAATTTAATGAGTTGTTTCACTATTTTGAAATAAGTAGTTTCAGCCCTTGCTGTCTCCTGGAGCATATTCTTACTGCTTTTATGAATGATTTATGCTTTGACAAGCTTAAATGTAACTATTAGCATATAATCCCATGGCTCAAAATCTCCCCGGTTTGGTGTACGCTCCTGTTAGTTGTTGAATGTATTACAATATACACGGTTGTACTTAGTAGCACAAAAATACATGTCCTTGTATTAATATTGTTTGCAATGTCCCACAATATTTTGTTAACCATGTTACTAAATACCTGGTTTATCCTTTTTGAACTTATTTTAATCATGGCTTGTTTCAATGCACTGTAATGTTGTGCCATACTTACATCTCTCAGTGGTTAATATGTTAACTTTATTTCCTGGCCAGAAAAAGGATTTGTATATGAAGAGTGTTCAGCGTACTGTTATCTGGATGGGAAAGAAGCAAGAATCGGTTGATGATGTTCCCTGTGGTAACACTATTGCTTTGGTTGGTTTGGATCAGTTCATCACCAAGAATGCAACCCTGACAAATGAGAAGGAAGTTGATGCCTGCCCAATCTGGGCAATGAAGTTCTCTGTGTCCCCTGTTGTGTGTGTGGTTGTTCAATGCAAGGTGGCTTCTCATCTTCCTAAGCTTGTTGAGGGTTTGAAGCGGCTGGCGAAGTCTGACCCTATGGTTCTCTGTAGCATTGAAGAGTCTGGTGAGCATATCATTGCTGGAGCTGGAGAGCTTCACCTTGAAATCAGTTTAAAGGATCTGCAGGAGGATTTCATGGGTGGTGCTGAAATTATTGTTTCACCTCTTGTTGTCTCCTTCCGTAGATAACTAAAAAGAATGATGGCCAAAAAAACGCATTACACTTTTTATGTGTATGGGAGTTCGCTTTGAACTCTATGGAAGCTCACTCGGGCTCAAGAACAAATGCACGTATCACGTGCCTTGTTTAAGAATCATAGCAAAAAGCAGTACAGTCAAACCCGTGTGCAGTTACTTGGTTGATGCACTACGGTTCACTCGCTTCGTCCATACGGTACATGCGTTTTGTCTACGCCTCGACGTGAAGCGTGGTCCACTTCCTCATCACGGAAAATTAACGTCCGACAAAAAAAATGTATGCAAGTCGCTTGCACGTCGGATGCAGTGCCATTTTTAGTATAAAGCAGTGCGATCGGTCGTATGATGTTGTTCATCTCGTAAGTGCAAAAAAAATGTTACAGAAGCAAAGAAAAAGTAATGTGGTTCACTTCTTGATAGTGTTGTGGTTCATTTACGCCCGATATGAAGTGCACTCTACTTTCTCGTCCTTGAAAAAATTACGTTTGAATAAAATAAACCATGCAGTTCTCAAACAAATAATGTAGTGTGGTTTTTCGTCCGATGCAGTGCGGTTTTCAGTCGGATGAAGTACCCACGTCGATTTGGGTGTCGCGAAAAACAGATTGTCCGCATTTCGGTAAATTTAAAACTGCTCTTAAACCGTAATGAATTAGAGAGAATGTTCTACATGAAAAAGTTGCGCCTCGTCGATATCTTTTCAACGGTGTATTGTATCATTTCGACAACCGGTTTGTAAAAATTTCGCGAAAAACGGCCGCTGCCACTTGTCGTCCGCCGAACGATTTTCGAAATTAGCTTAAAACTGTAAGGAATCTCCAAAACATTTTAACATATGAAACTTGTGCCTCGTCCATAGCTTTTCGACGGTATATTACACGCCTTTTTTCGACAAACGCTTAAAAAACTGGAGCGAAAACAGTATCGAAAATTTGAATTTTTTTAAAAAACAGAATTCCGCGATTTAGTAAATTTGAAACTGCTTTTAAAGAGTAACGAATTAGAGAAAAAAATATATATGAAAAAGATGCGCCTCGATGATATCTATCCAACTTTGTATTGTTTGCTTCATTCCGACGAGCGGTTTAGAAAAAAACGCAAAAAAAACGCTCGCTGTCACTCGTTGTGGGCCCCACCATTTTCAAAACTGCTCTTAAACCGTGAGGAATCTCAAAAGGTGTTTAATATGATGAAGTTGCGCCTAATGCATAGCTTTTCAACGGTATATTACACGCCTCGTTCCAATAAACTGTTAAAAAACTAGAACGAAAACATTACTGAAAAAACAACGCGTGCAATTTTTTCCGACTGGAAGTTCACTCGTGTGAGTACTGCAACACACTTGGTTCAAACAATGACGTGCACTTGCGTTAAGAGCGCAGTGCGAAAGTGTTATCAGAATAGTTATTCTACTAATATTAGCAGAATAGACCGGCTATATATATATATATATATATATATATATATATATATATATATATATATATATATATATATATACACACGTGCGTGTTAGCAAGATCATTTGTGTCGCTTTGCGCGTTTTCATTCATTGTGCGAAAAACGGGAAAAAACTTCAAACAGTTCGGCCACAGGGTGCGGCCAGAGGTGTAGGCCTTGTTAGTATTTTAATTTCAGGAAATGCATATAGAGTCCCGAAAATAATGAAAATCATTCTGCTACTATGGCGTGCTCTCACGATCACATGGAAAAGTTTGCTAATGTTTGGCACAAGTTTTGTTGCTCGCACCTTCCATACCGGAGCATCTCACAAGAAGGATCATAGTTTCCAAAAGGAGACGCGGCACTTCGAACTACAAATCGTCAGTTACTAGCTACATCGTTCCGCCTAAAAAAATCAAGGTAAACAATCGCGGATATACCCTTGGTTTGATTTTCCCGCCCATTTCAGGTAGTCTGCTATGTTTAGGTCATTCTTTGCACTTACCTTGCATGCATATAAAGTCAAAAACCCTACTACAACTACATGTGGGTGTTTTAGTTAGGCTATACTTAGGATACTCATAGTGAGAGTGTCATATACAGCCGGTCTATTCTGCTAATATTAGCAGAATAATTATTCTGATAACACTTCCGCACTGCACGCTCAACGCGAGGGCACTGCATCCCTATCAAACGAGCACTGCAATGTCACCAAACTACATGCATTTTTCAGCATAGTTTTCGCTCCATTTTCTAAACCGTTTGTCGGAACGAGGCATAAAATATATTGTTCGATAGCTATGGAAAATGCGCATCCTCGTCATGTTGAACATTTTTCGAGATTCATCGCGGTTTAAGAGCAGTTTCAAAAATAGTGCGCGCATGACGGGATGCAGCGAGCATATTTTCGCGATTTTTTCTAAACCACACATTGGAATGAAGCAAACGATATGGCATTAGAAAAATATCATCGAGACGCATCGTTTTAATATCTATTAATTTCTCAAATTCGTTATGGTTTAAGAGCAGTTTTAAATTTAGTAAATCGTGGGATTCTGGTTTTTTTGATTGTTTGCAATTTTTTTACTATTTCTGCTCCATTTTTTGAACCGTTTGTCGAAACGAGGCATGTGATACGCTGTTGGAAAGCTACGGACAAGGCACAACTTTCATATATTGAAATATTTTTGAGATTCCTTACAGTATTTAGTTAATTTTGAAAATTGTGAGGCCGACGACGAGAGGCAGCGGCCGTTTTTCGCGAAATGTTTACAAACCGTTGGTCGAAATGATTCAATTTGCACGCCATTGGAAAGATATCGATGAGGTGCAACTTTTCCATGTAGAACACTCTCTCCGAATCTTTACAGTTTAAGAGCAATTTTGATTTTAACGAAATGCAGACACTCTGTTTTTTCGCGACACCTAAATCTTCGTGCATATTTCACCTGACAGAAGAATGCACTGCTTCAGACGGAAAACCGCACTGCATCAGACAAGCAAGCGCACTTCATGATTTCTCTTGTCGGACGTATATTTTTTCAAGACGAGCGAGTGAATCACGCTTCATGTTGAACATAAGTGAACCTCATTATTTTTTTGTCGTTTACATGACATATTTTGCACTTCACAATCGTAGGTAGTGAACCGCGACACATACCGAAAATGAACTCCATTGCTTTTTTTTTTATTTTGCCTATCTTTTTGCTTTCTTACTTTGTGGGTCTAAGTGAACCGCAAGACTCTTGAAAATGAGCCGCAAGCACTCTCGAAAGTGAACCACTCTACTCATTTTTAGTATTTTAAACTTCTTCAACGAACATGACGTAAACATTTGCAAATACATTTTTTAAAATAAAATGTACTACAAAGTTCTTCGGAGCGGACTTTTTTAAAGACTTGAGTGCACTGCATTTTTATTTTTCTTTTTCTCTATAGAGTTTTGGTTTTCCCGTACCAACCTAGCAATGCATGAACGTAGCCTCTATATGGGCTTGGGTTCCCCATCTTCTGTGAGACTTTATTTGAATCGTTGATGTGCCTGTAACTGAATCCAATATCTGAAACTGAGCAAGGTACCCATCGTGTCTGTCTTTAGTCTGAAACTCCCATCCCTTTCTCAGGTAGCAACACTACACGGTCCAAATAACTCCTTGTATTATTACCTTTTTGTGGAAGCAAGATGCAAACGTCTCCATGTTCCCAGTCTAGCTGTAGAAAACATAGGCAGCAAAATGTTGGATGATGGCGCCAACAGAGTATGAAAGCATCAAATTTGACAAATCTAGAGATGGTAAATAGGGCAAGGAACGAAATAGGTGACATGTCCAAGAGCTCACTGAAGACCAAGCTTTTTGCTGTTGCGAACTGCACGAACTGCACGTTCCGCTGACGCTGGACCACACCAGTTGGACACAGGCGCGGCCATGTACTGCTTGCCTGCACCACCAGTGTCTTATTGCACTTTGGAAAACACAACAGAAATTGGCATAATTAGAATGCACAAATAAATGTTAACTGCACGAAAGAGCACCCTATCCAAATGCACGGACGCAACGTCAGAGCTGCGTGCCACAAGCCAGTGAATTGCAAGGCGCCGACCGGTGTGCCCGTGTACTACACGCCTAGGCTACAGGGACCTGGGCTGAGCAAAGGAACGGCACGCCCCAGTAGCTCCCGATCCTGGCATCAGTGGCCACCCACGCACAAACCCAAAGCACCATCAAAACTGTTGTGGACTGCACAAAAGAAAATATGAAAACCCACCAAAAATTGATTAAGTAAAGACCAAAAGCACCCCCAAGAGACTGGGACAACTTCAACATGAAATTTCACTATAAGATGGCGTCGCTGATGAACTACAGCTCGGTGCTGGACAGGCAGTACGCCTGAGAGGGACAAGGAGTATGGAGTAGATACACTCTCGCATTGGAGACGTCGGAGCATCACTGATGACCAGAACCTACTTCCCCGCCTTCTTCCTCACAAGGAGATTGGAGCAGGGACATGGGAGAGGGCCAGGGGAAGGCGTGAACCATCCTACAGGTCGCTGGTGCGGGGTAGGTGAAGCGGTGGCCATCGACGCGCCCGCACTTGGTTGGATCCGACGACATCTAGTGCGCCTCCCCCGGCCTACTGCTGGTCGCCGGCAAATTTATCAAACAAGAAATAGGTATCTGCAAATCATCACCAAATAACAAAGTGCATTACACATAGTGGATGTAGAGCATCTAGAAGCAAATAGTTATACTCGAACAGAAGTATACTTAGTAATTCTAACTGAAAGAACTACGAGCACACTGTTCGGGCTTCTGAATGAAAAGAAACTCTTATTGTTGAGCATCTAGAAGTAAATAATTATACTCGAAAAGAAGTATACTAGTAATCACATTTTCTTTCTCTTTCTGATGTTCTTCCCCCTCCTGCAAAAATTTGGCAAACTAAACCGCAAGAACATGAATAGCAAACTGCAGTGCGCTGAATTTTTCCTATCAAAAATAATAAAAGTAAACTGTGACAACAAACAAACAAACTGAGGTTTTGGTATTTTTTTCAAATAAAATACTGCAACCGAGATCCTGAAAACCAAACAAACAGCACACATGTGCACGATGGCAGCGAACCAAGTAAAATGCATGCCACGCGCATCCGCACTACAGCGTCGCAAAATTGAAACAAAACTCCCACGCACCAGGGAACTGCATGCCCGTCGTCCTCTCAAGTCCTTGCGTACTGCACCGACGACCCAACCGAGCTGAAGTGAGAGCAACCTACACTGCTTGCCCGGGGCCAATGAACTGCATGGCGCCAGTGTCGTTGACGACGGTGGTGTGTACTGCACCGTGGTCGAGAACTACAGAGTGGGGTCGCAGACTGCTGTGCAGCAAGGTGTGCACTGCACACGCAAGAGGTGGCAGGATGGCGTTGACCCCGGGGGGCCTCGTTGCCGTGATGACCGACCCTGCCGTTGATGCTGCAGTGGTGGGACACGACGAGGGTGGCAACCTCCCTGAATTAGCGACTGTAGCAGGCAGCTGGCTTGGCTCCCGATCGTCATGGAGGCATGGTGATGGGTGGGAGGCTGGGGTGGCGGGATGTAGTGGTCGGGGGGTGGATCTGCATGGCCACGCGCACCAAACCGCATTGCTGCCCTGGCGCACTGCAAGCGTGGAACGCCTGGACTGCAACAGGGAGGAGGCGTGGCTGGCTGTGGGGATCCCACAGGATCCGTTGGTAGCTGGGCTGAGCAGCAGCCAGTGTCCCTGCGCGAGAGAAGAGGCGAGCTCGGGGCCATGGCCGCACTAGCCTCGGCATCCAGGCACATGGCCACGACCAAGGTGGTGGCGCTGCCCCACTGCGGCGGCAGAGGTTGTATGGCTGGCGGTGGGGATCCCAGCGGATCCGTTCTTACCTAGATGGGCGGCAGCGGCGGCAAGGGGCGGGGCTCCGGTGGCGCGTGGCGTGGCGGGGCTCTGACGGCACGTGGCGGGGCGGGGCTCCAGCGGCGCGTGGTGGGCTTGGGATCCGACGGCACGGGGAGGAAGGAGGCAGGAGGAGGATTGGGGCGGTGGGCGCGTGGTGGGGTGGTGATCCAGTGGCACGGGGAGGAAGGAGGTAGGAGGAGGATTGGGGCTGCGGGGTTCTGTGCGGGAGGAAGACGGAGGGGATCAGGTGTGTTTTGAGCGGTGGGTTGGGTGTTAGCAGAATAAGAGAATTTGTTATCAAAATAAGATCTTAAGGGTGTTATTAGAATAGACTCATCCTCTCTATATATATAATACTATAGTGTATGATACTACCTTTAATTAAGCGCATCGTATAACACATAGAGTATATATAGTATCATAGATCATATTTATTGTCATGCATGATATAAATTAGCATCGCGTTTAACATGCGGTATCTACCTATATGTTACTCTAATCCGCACTATATTTATTTCTTTGCCACACATCAGCATACTTGCTATATTTTCCGAGTGCATGGTATCGTCGGCTATGACATCACCACTTTGCCAGCCTTGTATAGTGGGGAAGTATCATATACTATAGTATCATGCATATGATACTATATGATACTACGTATATACCTTCATAGTGCATATATATAGTCTCATAGAGTACGGAAATCCCTTTTGGAGCTCAGGCTCCAGTGAGGCCTCCAGATTCAGATTTGAAATTTCATTGAAATTCGTATTTTTACATTTCAAAAAATTTTGAAAAAATCACAGATATACATGAAGGCATAATACACATGTGTGTAAATTTTCAGTTCAAAATACATTGAAATGAGGGCTGTGCAAAAAAAACAAATATGAGGTTGTTTAACACATGATACTATTCATCCTCCCAGGCCATGGATTTGTCTTTTTTGTACAGGTCGCAACTCAAGGTATTTCATCATGAATTTTTACACACATGTAAGTTACATCCTTACATACACGCATATTTTTTTCAGAATTTTTTGAACCATAAAAGTTTGAATTTGAATTTTTTAAAAATAAAGGCCTCCATGGAGCTCGGCCTCCAAAACGCCTTTCTCCATAGAGTATATATATATATATATATATATATATATATATATATATATATATATATATATATATATATATATATATATATCATAGATGACCGTATTTATGGCCATGCATGACACAAAGTATTATAGCATTTATATTGAATATATGTTACAGTATCTATGTTATTGCTTCTTTGCCACATCATCATATTTGCTATTCCCGAGCGCATGATATATACCGGCTATGATACCCCCACTATGGCCACACTAAGGCTGGTCGTAATGGGAGTATCAAGCGGTATCATGCATGCCGACTAGACTTTTTGGATGATGTAGCACATAGTTAAGTGAGGAAAGAGAGGGTGTGGGTATCATATCATGATACCAAATGTTGTACTACTTTGTGTCATGCATGGAAATTAATAAGGCAACCTAAGATACTAACTTATGATACTATGCACGCATTATAGAGGTAGTATCGATCATATATATACTAGTATCATGCATATATATATATATATATATGATACTACCTAGTATATGATATACTAGCTACCTCACTAATGCATATATATTATATTAGAGAGTAGTATCATGTAGTACTTTATTTATTGTCATGCATGACACATAGTAGCATAGCATTTATTATGATACGGTTTCATGATATGATACCCACACCCTCTCTTTCCTCATTTAACTGTGTGCCACATCATCCAAAAAGTCTAGTTGGATCCTTGTGCCAAATGCTTCTTCAGCCATCCGGCGTAGTTCTTAGTGTGCTCCTTCATCTCAACATCTAATGAACGCACCATTGGTAAGAAGCTTTGGCATATCTCCGCCAAGTGTTCTTCGGCATAAGCGCTGAGAACTAGGTTGTTAAGCAATACCGTCAAATGGGCATAAGCGCTGAGAAAATGGTGCAGCCATTTGCATGCCAGCAAGGACCGACTTACCTTTCAGCCTTCCCTCGTGGCGAGAGAGGGGCAAACCTATAGGTCGTTGTTTCATGTATTCGGTGCAAAACTCAACCACCTCCTCCGTGGTATAACCTTGTAGGATGCTTGCCTCTGGATGGTTTCAGTTCCAAAAGCTCTTCAGTATTCCCATGAACCGCTTGAAGGGATACATGTTTCAAAGAAACACAGGATCACAATACTTTATCTCGTCGACAAGGTGCACAGTGAGATGGACCATGAAATCAAAGAATGACGGTGGGAAAAACATCTCTATGTTGGATAATATTATTGCAATATCATCATGCATATGATCCAGCTCTTCAGGATCTACAACTTCCTGCCATAGTTGGTTGAAGAAATCAGAGAGCTCAATGAGTGTGTTCCTTATATCTTTGTCCATCAGATTCCTAATGGCCACCGGGAGAATTTGTGTCAACATTACGGGGCAATCATGTGACTTCATGTGTCCCAACTTCATTTTACCTGAGCTCACATCCTCGAGACTTCTGATGTTTGCGGAGTAGGAAGAGGGTGTCTTAAGTGACAACAAATAGGTGAATAACTGTGTTGCTTCTTTTGTACTGAAATTGTAACTCTGGCGAGCTTTGATGAATTTGTCATCATCTTCTACTTCACTCTTGCCTTTTGATTGATCCGCAAGCATATCGAGTCGTGAACCCTCACCATCCTTTCTTTTACCTTTAATCTTGAGCAGAGTACTAAGGATGCTTTCGCATACGTTCTTCTCTACGTGCATGACATCGATGCAGTGACATACACGTAGAATCTCCCAGTAAGGTAATTTCTAGAACATTGATTTCTTCTTAAACACTTGACCCTTGGGTGTTTGTTTCACCATCAAAGCATGATTCTTGCCAAGTGAGAGAGTCCTGGATTAAGGGGTCCTTGGACAGCCGGACTGTTAACATGGGTCGGACTGTTGGGCTATGAAGATACAAGACAGAAGACTTCTTCCCGTGTCCGGATGGGACTTTCCTTGGCATGGAAGGCAAGCTTGGCTATTTGGATATGTAGATTCCTTTCTCTATAACCGACCTTGTATAACCCTAGCCCACTCCAGTGTCTATAAACTGGAGGGTATAGTCCATAGAAGAGAATCATAATCTCATAGGCTAGACTTCTAGGGTTTTAGCCATTACGATCTCATGGTAGATCAACTCTTGTAATACTCATATTCATCAAGATCAATCAAGCAAGAAGTAGGGTATTACCTCCATAGAGAGGACCTGAACCTGGGTAAACATCATGTCCCCCGCCTCCAGTTACCATCGACCTTAGACGCACAGTTCGAGACACCCTACCCGAGATCCGCCGGTTTTGGTGCTTTCATTGAGCGTTCCACTGTAATGTCGAAGATAGGATTCATGGCTCGCATTGTTATCAAGGACAACATCACCTCCGAAGGAGCCCTATCCTCAGGCCAAACCCTCCCGCTGTACGGCTTCACTATGACCGCCCGTTCGACCGTCGGGCCGATGATGACTTCTCTGGTCATCGAAAATTGCCTCCATGTCAACTCAGAATACTCCGAACAAATGGATCTGATGGACTTGTCGTCTTTAAACGAACTCCTGGATCACATCGCCGCCTTGGGAGTCACTACGGACTACGATCGGATTGGGCTTAAACCCGATCAGAGAGAAATTGAATCTCCACCGATCACTCATTAGATAGTGGTAGTGGAGGAGCAGCCCAACAACTCTTCACTACAAAAAAAATACACTTCCGTGATGATACATGTTTGTCATAGTAGCTCGCGTTTTTTGTCATGCATGTACATCCATGACAAATTTATGACAGAATCAAGATAGTCATACCTGTGCTGTCGTAGAAGTGTTCCATGACATTACCAAAATTATCATCACAGAAGTGTCCACTTCCATGATGATAAATCGCGCGTCACAGAAGTGCTTTCGTCAAGGGTGACCGACACGTAGCATCCATCATAACGGAACACCGTTAAGCTATCGGGTCGGGTTTTGGATCCGATAACCCGTTAACAACCCCGACCAATGGGGATTTTCCACGTGTAAAATCATCATTGAATGGAGGAAACACGTGTCGGCTCACCATTGGGACAGATGTCATCCACTCATTGGACGGAAGATGCCTATGGTACGTTGTCGGTGTCAAAACCGGCGGACTCCTCCCACGAAGGCGAGGAGGAGACGAAAGAGGCCTCTCCCCCAGCGGGGGGAGGGAAGAAAAGGAAGGCCTGCCCAACGAGGGAGGCCGAAGGGTCCAAGAAGGGAAGGACTCTTCCCCCGGACTGCTCTGCCAACGCCGGCGACGACAACGAGGACTGGCCTTCAAGGGCCAAGCTCCTGGCGAGATCGTAAGTATCCGGACTCCCGAATAACTTCATGGTTTTTCTTTTCGCCACATGGTGTCTTTCTAATGCCGCATACAACCCTGCAGTCCGCCCAGGGATGATCTTCCCGCTTCATCGAGCGGGTCCTTGGGTGCGTCGGATATGGATTCCCTTCCGACTGCCTCCACCCCCCGTGATGCGGACGATGCCAAGGTGGGATCCCGGGAAGGGACCCGCCAGGAGTAGGAGGCCCCGTAGGTGCCGCAGGGCAACCTCCCAAACTTTGCACCGGACTCCGCACTGGAACCTGTAGTGGTTCTGGAGTCCGGTGGGTGGCCCCTTCATTAGAAGGGCAAGACCGTGACGCCGACGGCCTCCGTCCAACCGGAGGCGCCGGATAGCTTGCTGGAGGCGCTCAACGGCGCTTCCATCAAAGAGGAACACCGCACCGTCATGAGGGCGGTGATTCAGAAGGTTCAGCTCGCCAAGAGCGGGCTGACCGAAGCCTGCAGCAGCCTTCTAACAGGCTTTGAGGTAAGAATTTTGATATATGTAAAATAGTACCGCATAGACAGTAGCCCCTGATGCTCGGTTCGGTGTTCGGAAAGAAAAGCCGGACTGAGGATCTAAAAATATATACGCAGGAGTCATAAAAAATATGTCAATATGGGGTTGCAGGTTGTGCTGCTGACCTCTCCCGCACTGACTGCGAAGGTCAATACTTTGAAGCAAAGCCTCGAGCGGTCTGAGAACGAGCTCGGCCGTGCCAAGAAGCAGCTCGAGGATAAGGAAGGTGAGTAACACCTTATTAAAGTTGTACCTTACAGAAAAGGATTTTGGTTCCAAGAAGAATGACAAGGATAACGTGGGTATTGCAGGGGCCATGAACGAGGTGGCGACCCTGAAGGAGGCGGTGTCCGCGGCCGAACGTAATGCGGCCGCGGAGCGCACCGAGCGAGAGAAGCAGGAGGCGCAGGTGGCGAAGGTACAGCAAGAGCTCCAGGCTCTCGTGGAAAAACATGAGAGTTTGGAGCGCGACTCGAAGACTCGAGAGTCCGAGCTTGCATCGGCTCTTGAGAGTGCCAAAGCCACTAAGGCCGAAGCCTACAAGGCCCTCCAGGAAATCGAGGCGTTGAAGAAAATAGCGGCGGGTAAGGCATTTTTCATGCAAAGCAAGCATGTGAGTGTGAATTACCTATCACTTACCCGAATTTGGCGCTCTCCAGGAGCGTTCACAGATCTGCCCCGCAGCGTGTCCGATGCTGCCGCTTTCTATAGGGCCGAGGAGGAGAGCTCGATGAAGAAGGTCTTCTGGTCTCAGTATGCTGAGGCCGGACATCCGGTGCCCCTTAGCGACCAGCTGAAGCAGCTGGTCGAGCTCCACAAGGTGGCCGAACAGGCCATGAAGGGCCTCATAGTTCGGCTGTGGCCCAGGGAGGCCATGCCTGGGAGCTACTTCGGCCTGGTGCGGCGGCTAGTGGATGCGTGTCCATGGGTTGAAGTCATCAAGCACTCCGCCTGTATTGAAGGTGCCCGTCGGGCCCTTGCCCGCGCAAAGGTGCAATGGGGCAAGATGGATGCTGAGAAGCTTGTGACGGACGCGCCACCGCTGGGCAAGGAGTATCGCACGCCCGAGATGTATTATAAGAGTGTCCTGAAGGGTGCCCGCATTATTGCGGGTGAGTGCTCCAAAGATGTAATATTTGAGTAGACTCGCATTTTGTTATCCTGTGCGCTGAAAACTTTGTTCATATGCGCTAAGCAACGCTTGTTAATTTAAAATATTACCTTCTGTGCGGCCGTTTATCAAATCTGAGAGATGGCAAGTCGTCATCTTCAACCCCCATGCCACGAGTGCTGGGGTGTTCGGGATAAATTTGAGCACTCTTGTTCCCATTTTTGGGTCCATCTAGGGAGGCGCTCAACACAATGAACGAGGCAACCGGACTTATAATGCTTGAACACTCTCACTTAGCCATATAATTCTATAATTTTAAATTTTGGTGAAGCCCCTAGTGTTCGGAAGGCCGAATTTGGGGCGCTATCCACGCCTGGGCCGGACAAAGCCGGTTCCTCGCTCTAAGCGGCATAAGTCTTTAGGGACTCGAAAAAGACCTCTCGAACAGCGACCGGCTCTCGCCTCATCATGACGGTCAGTTTTAGCTTTCTCCACTGAGGCGCTCGCCCAACTCAACTGGGGCGCAATCGCAGTGGTTCTCCCAGTGCTACCTTAGCCGATACAACGGAACGTAAGGTACCAAAACATGGGAGCCGGGCAAACCCAACTATTAACCCAAGACATGATTCGGAGCCGATGCATATAATGCTATAAGTTCGTGGTGCCGCACTTGTGAAAGTGTTCGGACTTATCACACCATGATGCAGGAAACATAAGCCCCTGGTATATTTAGCCGTACCAAAGTGTACGGATGCAACATGTCATAAATGAACATATGTATAAGAAAGAAATGCAATTATAAGCAAAAAGGTGCTGCATTGTTTATTCAAGAAATACTGCTATGAATGCAGAACGACACAAATAGTGCGGTAAGCAAGGGATGGGACTATTAAACATGTCCCCCTCCAGGGGTAGGCTGCGGAATGGTGTATAAAACAGATTTAATGCTCGTAATGGAGACCACCTGGATATTCGTCGTAGCCTTTCCTTCCCTGGCTGTTGCATCGTGAGTTCGACAGGTCTACTGCCGTACAGGGCCTCTGATGAACGGAGTCCTGTGGGTAAAAAAAGAAAAAGAGAGAAAAAAAGAACGACACACTTGAGAGCCCCTAGTGTGGTTAAGCCGCATTCTGGGACTATCGTGGTCGTGCCCCTCCCCCTATGCCCATGGTATCTCCAGAGCGTAATGATGTACGTGAAGGACCAGTCTTGCAATTTTGTAGGGGCTGGGGTTGGGGCTGCATTGCTACGCGTGCTCGGAACGTGCTAGGTGGTCTTGTTGTAGGTTACTCCGGGCGCGTTTAGCCGTGTCCGGTCGCTTAACGGCCGGACTCGAGAATTGCCTTAAGAGGCTGCACTGTACTTCTGCCGCGAGAGCCGCTGTATGTTCCTCCATTCGGAGAGAGCGTTCAGTGTTTCCGTTGACCGTGATGACTCCTCGAGGGCCTGGCATCTTGAGCTTGAGGTATGCATAGTGCGGTACCGCGTTAAACTTTGCGAACGCGGTACGCCCGAGCAGAGCATGATAGCCGCTGCGGAACGGAACTATGTCGAAGGTTAACTCCTCGCTTCGGAAGTTATCCGGGGATCCGAAGACCACTTCCAGTGTAACTGAGCCTGTACAATTGGCCTCTACACCTGGTATGACGCCTTTAAAGGTCGTATTTGTGGGTTTAATCCTTGAGGGGTCTATGCCCATTGTGCGCACTGTATCCTGATAAAGCAGGTTCAGGCTGCTGCCGCCGTCCATCAGGACTCTGGTGAGGTGAAATCCATCGACGATTGGGTCTAAAACCAATGCGGCGAATCCGCCGCGGTGGATGCTGGTGGGGTGGTCCCTTCGATCAAAAGTGATCGGGCAGGAGGACCAAGGGTTGAACTTCGGGGCGACTGGCTCCATCGCGTATACATCCCTGAGTGCACGCTTCCGCTCCCTTTTGGGTATGTGGGTTGCGTATATCATGTTCACCGTCTGCACTTGTGGGGGGAAACCCTTCTATCCTCTATTGTTCGGCGGTCGGGTCTCTTCCTCGTCATCACTATGCAGCCCCTTGTCGTTGTTTTCGGCAATTAGCTTGCCTGCCTGCTTGAATACCCAACAGTCCCTGTTGGTGTGGTTAGCTGGCTTTTCGGGGGTGCCGTGTATCTGGCATGAGCGATCGAGTATTCGGTCCAAATTGGACGGACCCGGAGTAGTTCTTTTGAATGGCTTTTTCCGCAGACCGGGTTTGGAGCCTCTGAATACAGCATTGACTGCCGTATCCTCATTATTGTCGCCGTTAATGCGGCGTTTGTTCTTGTTGCAACGCGAGCTGCCATTATGGTCCTTGATATCCGGACTGCCAGAATTTTTGCTGAGGTTGTTGCTGCGGGCTAGCCAGCTGTCCTCTCCCGCACAGAAGCGGGTCATGAGTGATGTCAGGGCTGCCATGGATTTCGGCTTTTCCTGTCCCAGGTGCCGGGCAAGCCACTCGTCGCGGATGTTATTTTTGAAGGCCGCGAGGGCCTCCGCATCCGGACAGTCGATGATTTGATTTTTCTTAGTTAAGAATCGTGTCTAGAATTGTCTGGCCGATTCGTCTGGCTGCTGAATTATATGGCTTAGGTCGTCAGCGTCTGGTGGTCGCACATGCGTGCCCTGGAAGTTATCAAGGAATGCGGCTTCCAGGTCCTCCCAACACCCAATTGATTCTGCTGGCAAGCTGTTAAGCCAATGCCGAGCTGGTCCTTTAAGCTTGAGTGGGAGGTATTTGATGGCGTGAAGATCATCACTGCGGGCCATGTGGATATGAAGTAGATAGTCTTTGATCCAAACCGCGGGGTCTGTTGTGCCGTCATAAGATTCAATATTCACGGGTTTAAACCCTTCGGGGATTTGATGATCCATTACTTCATCTGTGAAGCATAGTGGGTGTGTGGCGCCTCTGTATTGGGCTATATCACGACGAAGCTCAAAAGAGCTTTGTCTACTGTGTTCGGCCCGGCCAGACTTGCTGTGTCCGGCGCGACGGTTGTCGTCACGTATCATGGGGCACCCACGCGGACCGTAGATCGATCTTGATTGTCTTGCCTTATCCTCCAATATATCTCGCAAGTCCAGAGCGTTCCCCTGTGGCCTTGTGCTTTTCGAGCGATGCCGGGGTACGGTTCTAGTGGAGGGCCTAGAGGCCTCTCTATCGCGGCCACGGGGTGGTCGGTCAGCCGTATTGTGCGCTGGTGATGCAGGTTTATATGCCCCCTCCTCTAATCGGGGGGGGGGGCAGCTTGCGTTTGGGGTAGCTTTTGGAGGGGCGTTCGAGCTCATGCTCTTCGGCCGCAAGGACTTCAGTCCATCTGTCGGCTAGCAGATCTTGATCAGTTCTAAGCTGTTGCTGCTTTTTCTTGAGGCTGTTTGCCGTGGCCATAAGCCTGCGTTTAAAACGCTCTTGTTCGACGGGATCCTCAGGCACGACAAATTCGTCATCGTCGAGGCTTGCCTCGTCTCCGGAGGGAGGCATGTAATTATCATCCTCTACCTCTTCGTCTGCCGCTCTCTCATGAGGGCTGGATTCTCCGTCCTCCTGTGCTGAATCTTGCTGGAGGGGGTTGTCTTCAGCACTGTCTGGGGTATTATTATCTCCGGTGCCAGAATCTCCATTCTTGCTGTGGCGGGATTTAGAGCGGCGCCGCTGACGCCGGCGCTTGGGTTATTTCTTGGAGGGTCATCCTCCGCTGTTCCTTCGCCATTTCCATCCTTTGGCATATCCACCATGTATATGTCATATGATGAGGTGGCTTTCCAGTGCCCAGTAGGCACTGGTTCCTGGTCGTCTCCGGCACCGTCGTCCATACCATCGATGTCTTCGGAGTCGAAGTCTAGCATATCGGTTAGATCGTTGATAGTGGCTACTAAGTGGGTGGTGGGTGGGCTTTGAATTTCTTTGTCGTCCGCATCCCAACCGTCCTGACCGCAGTCCGGCCAGGGCTCTCCTGATAACGAGAGATACTTTAGCGAACTCAAGATGTCGCCGAAAGGTGCGTGTTGAAAGATGTCCGCAGCGGTGAACTCCATGATCGGCGCCCAATCGGATTCGATTGGAGGGGTCGCGGTAGGTTAGGAGTCCGGCGAGGAGTCTGGCACCTCGGAGTCACGAGCTTCACAAGGGACAAGGCCAGTATTCGGCTCCATCCCCGTAGAGGTTGCAGCCCCCGAGGCGGTGTCTAGCCACCCGTCCTCGATCTGCGCAGCCGGCTCCGAATCGAGGGTCGGAGCGGGCTCGTGTGCGGCCTCCAGGGCACTGTCCGGCTATAGAGCTAAATCATGCCCATCGTGACAGTGCGGCGCGCTCGGCTGTGGCTCGAATCCATCGAAGATCAAGTCTCCGCGGATGTCAGCCGTGAAGTTCAAACTTCCAAATCTGACCTGATGGCTAGCGGCGTAGCTTTCGATCTGCTCTAGATGGCCAAGCGAATTGTCCCATAGTGCAAAGTCACCGAATACGAAGATCTGTTCGGGGAGAAAAGTCTCACCCTGGACTGCGTCGTTGTTGATGATCGAAGAAGCCATCGAGCCTATCGGTGACGACACAGAGGAATTCTCAATTAAAGCACCAATGTTGGTGTCAAAACCGGCGGATCTCGGGTAGGGGGTCCCGAACTGTGCGTCTAGGCGGATGGTAACAGGAGACAAGGGACACGATGTTTTACCCAGGTTCGGGCCCTCTTGATGGAGATAAAACCCTACGTCCTGCTTGATTGATATTGATGATGTGGGTATTACAAGAGTAGATCTACCACGAGATCAAGGAGGCTAAACCCTAGAAGCTAGCCTATGGTATGATTGTTGTTCGTCCTATGGACTAAAACCATCCGGTTTATATAGACACCGGAGAGGTCTAGGGTTACACAGAGTCGGTTACAATGGTAGGAGATCTACATATCCGTATCGCCAAGCTTGCCTTCCACGCCAAGGAAAGTCCCATCCGGACACGGGACGAAGTCTTCAATCTTGTATCTTCATAGTCTTGGAGTCCGGCCGATGATTATAGTTCGGCTATCCAGACACCCCCTAGTCCGGGACTCCCTCATACGTCGACACGTGGCACGGTCCAACAGAGGCCCATTCCTATGAAAAGGTCGGCCCAGTAAAAATTAGCAAGCCAACCCATATAAGGCCTACTTGTGTCAGGTCCATTTAAGCCCACGGCCCATACGAGATGAGCCAATTCGGCCCATCAATGGCCCGTTAAAGATTTGACACCATTACAGCCCATCGTCAGTTCCAGCCCGTTAACAGCCGCTATATATCTGGGCTCAATATCGGCCCGATGAGATTTCGGCCTGTTAACGACCCGTTTAATGGATGGGCCAATTTTCAGGATGTACATCTTTTGGCCTTTTAGCGACCCATTTAAATGTCGGGCTTGTTTCCGGCCCGGTGTGTCTTTCAGCCTGTTGACGGCCCATAAATCTGATGGTCCATTTGTTGTCGGCCCTGAGTTTCGGCCTTTTAGCAGCCCATTTAAGTGTTGGGCCAATTTTCTAGCCGGTGTCACTTTCAGCCTGTTGACGGCCCATAAATCAGTTGGGCCATTTGTAGTCGGACCTGAGTTTTGGCCTTTTAGCGACCCATTTAAGTGTTGGGCCAATTCCCGGCCCTGTGTGCCTTTCGGCCTGTTAACGGACCATAAATGAGTTGGGCCATTTGTAGTCGGACCTTAGTTTTGGCCTTTTAACGACCCATGCCCTTCATGGTCCAATACCAGCCCGGTTTCTCTTTCGCCCTGCTAAAGGCCCACAACACAGTTGGGCCATTTACAATACGACCTCACTTTCGGCCTGTTAGCGGCCCATGGTCTTCATGGTATAGTACAAGCCCGCTGTCTCTTTCGGCCTGCTAAAGGCCTACAGTATAGTTGGGCCATATGTAGCCCAAACTTAGTAATGGCCTATTAACGGCCCGTGAAATAAACTGGGGCCACCTATTGCCCGCTTCGATGTCGGCCTGTTAATGACCCGGGAGGTAAGAGGGCCGACCATTAACTTTTGGCCTAGTAATGGCCCATTAACTTAATGGGCCCACTAAAGTTCGTACATGTCTTTAGGCAAAATTAGATAATTTGAGCCCATTACGACGAGCAATTATGCACAGGACCAAAACCGATCACGCAAAGGTACGACATACAGGGAATAACGTTGCACATCCAACATATATTACAGGAAATTGCATCCACTGGGCAATCAAAGATTGATGCCAGTGCAAATAAATGAGCAGAACCTAACCATCTACAACGTCATAATCTGCAACCTCAGCACAGATGACGCCCATAAGCATGTGGGCAAGTTCTTTCTGCTTTGCTATACTGTCTCTGAAAACATTGATCAGTTATTGTGTCGCACGACTCTGCACCTCTGATTCATCCACCATTTCCATCATTGCATCATCCATTAATTGGTTCACAAACATACATTTATTCCGTTGCATTCGAGACAGAGGATACTGAACAGATTCAGATGGCGATTTTGGCAGGCTTGTATTATTGATAGTGGAGAGTGTCTCGACCACTGCATCATAACATAAATTAGGACGGGAACCAAATAGATTAATCATGAGTTATTGCCATATTACCTGGCCTAGATTTACTGGAAAGAAATAATGGGGTTGCCTTGCTGTTTTCAGAGTTTGTCTTCTTATCTTCAGCAGCCCACACAAAATTAACACACTAGCATTGCTATCATTGGCCAAGTCAGATAATAGGAAAGCAACATTGACACAACGAACGTTTGGGCAAGTAGCCTACACCAAATTAACACAATATGGCACAACTATCATCTGCAGGTAAGGTAGTACGAAAGCAACATTGACACAATGAATGAAAGGGCAACCAGAGAAGCACTACAATTCAGTAATGTGCATGATATGAGATAGTACATTCATGCAGCTCAGTATGCAAAACTACCAGGCAGTTTTCCTTACAAAAATCAACATTGGCGCCTTTAACATTTTGCTACAACTAATTTTAGATCAGATAAAGGTTAGATTCACGCCGATTAACAAAATACATGTTGATGTAAAAATATAGTGATATACAACAGGTACTTACATCAGCATTGGAGCACAGAGAATTCCCGCAAGATATTTTCCTCGAATACGATCCCAATGGAGGAAGTCTTCTATCATTTAACCTTATTTTCTAAAAGAGAGATGGGTAAGAAACACGTAGAAAATATGATCAGAATGCTATAAAATTTCATGATGCGAGGATACACACACGCTTCTTAGAGTGGAGTTGACATTCTTTTGCTGGACTGGAGCGGACTAGTTCTTTGGCCACTGGAATCTGCTTATTATCAGTGGGAGTTGGGTTTCTCTGTGCTGGACCAGTATCTATGAAAAATGGAGTTCGTTTATTATCTCCTCGTGTTTGGATCTTTTGCAAAGACCTGGTTTGTAACCCTTGAGATTCTAACAGAGCCGTCTTCCCCTTGCATGCCTTATATAGAAGAATGGTGATTCAGTTATAAAACATGCTACAGCAGAGATGGAATAGGTACTGAAGAATAGAAAGGCATGACATATTGACATGTATTCACTCCATCCGGAAATAAATGGACGGGTCTAGGCGTATTTCAGTTCTAGATACATCCACTTTTATCCATTTCTGTGACATTTAATCCGGATGGAGGGAGTATGATGTAAGAGCTAGGGATACGACAGGACAACACAGTAAAAAAAGCACTGAAAAACCCACTGCAGAACCAAAGTATTCAAACCCACTGATATGAGATAGTACACTCATGCAGCTCAGGATGCAAAACTACCAGGCAGTTTTCCTTACAAAAATCAACATTGTGGCCTTTAATCATACATTTTGCTACAACTAAATTTAGATCAGATAAAGGTTGGATTCACGCCGATTAACAAAATACATGCTGATGTAAAAATATAGTGATATACAACAGGTACTTACATCTACATTGGAGCATAGAGAATTCCTGCGAGAATCTTTCCTCATAAATGATACCATTGCAGAAATTTTTCTATGTGTTAAGTTTATTTTCTAAAAGAGAGATGGGTAAGAAACATGTAGAAAATATGATCAGCATGCTATAAAATTTCATGATGCAAGGATGTGCACACGCTTCTTAGAATTGAGTTGACATATTCTTGCTCGACTGGAGCGGACTAGTTCTTTGGCCACTGGAATCTGCTTATTATCAGTAGGAGTTGGGTTTCTCTGTGCTGGAGCAGTATCTATAAAAACTGGAGTTGGTTTATTATCTCCTGGTGTTTGGATCTTTTGCAAAGGCCTTCTTTGAAACTCTTCAGATTCTAACATAGTCGTCTTCCCCTTGCATGCCTTGTATAGAAGAATGGTGCTTTAATTATAAAACATGCGACAGGAGAGAGATGGAATAGGTACTGAAGAATAGAAAGGCATGACATATTGACATGTATTCCCTCCATCCGGAAAAAATGGATGGGTCTAGGCGTATTTCAGTTCTAGATACATCCTTTTTTATCCATTTCGGCAACATGTAATCTGGACGGAGGGAGTATGGTGTAAGAGCTAGGGATACGACAGGACAACACAGCAAAAAAAACTAGTTGAATGTAAAACTATATGCTAGCGGAATTCGTACAAAAATAACTAAGGCAACATACACGTGTATGATTGGGAAAATAAGATGGCATTGCAACAGAGCACTAGAACAGCACTTCAATGTAAAAAAACATGGTATGGCAGACAGATGAAGTATATACTGATGAATAACAATGCATAAGATATTCAGAAGCATGATGTCCAAATTAAGCAGATGGCATTGCGGTAGAGTAGAATGACAATACCTGAATTTGAAAACATGTTATCATGAATGGAATAGGTACTGAAAAATAGGAAGGCATGACATATTTACATGCATGATCAGCATGCTAAGCACATGGCATTGCAATAGAGTAGATACACTCCAGGACATTATATGCATGTTGTACCCATATCACAGGCCAAGTTAGAGCAAGGATCTTGTGGGGTGAAGAGGATTCATCATCTTTCTGCAAGTCTTCTAAAGAACTGCCTTTACATGTTCCATCATATTGGGTATCATTGGCATCAAGTTTATTGGCCTTTACATTGCTCCGTGAGGTTCTTGTGGATATATCAGTGTGTGCAATTATATCTGACATGCATGGAAGACAACTAGTAGTTAGATTTATGTAAATGAGCGCCTGTAGGAGACGACATAAATAGTAGGACTGGGGTTAACTAGCAGCAACAGGGCTCATAAACTAAAGGGAGAACACAGATGAAAGCTACAGAATATGTATCGTTTGTACTCGAGATTAACTAGATGGCACACAAAAGTATTAAAGAACAACATAGGTAATACTAGAAGTGGTATAATACTATAATCACCAGCTTGTGGGATAACATTGGTTGATGGATGATAACTATGGAACAACGTTACCTAAAGAACAAGTATCTTAGCTGAACTATGGAACAGCGTGAGCTCGTGAACAAGACCCGTAAGAGATCAACATGAATATCGAGTGAAATGTGATGATCTATTTTCCGTGCTTAGATGAATAACAAAGCCATAAATGTTGCACACAAGTAAGATGAGGGTACAACCTATCTAGCTGTCATCCATAGGAGTGAGCATCATGTGCTGACTTGTCGATGGCCCTGCCGTTGTTGTGGCTGTCCATGTCGGGCACGCGCATTCAATGCAGGGAACTGTTGAGTGGGGACTATAGCTCCCTTCTGGTGTATGCTTCCCTTGTTGGAGCAGCTGCAGTGAGTCAGAAGACGGTGTGTCTGAAGATGCAGATAACGCATAATGTTAAGAATGACATATCTCTTTGATCTGAAGAAATACACTAAGAGATCAACAGCAAGGTACGAGAGTGGTCACACGTCTGTTGACTGAAGACTAAATTAGGGTCACACGATTTTATTTTATTTTGGTACTGTCCGATCCACGCCGGATGGCTTGATGGCCGTCTTGTGCCTCCCGGCTGACACTGTTCAGAATCTTCCCCGAAGAGCCAGTGACCAACGGCAGAGCAGCCTGCCTCCGCCGTCCGTGGCCCCAGACAAAACCCCGCTCCCCGCCCCACCGCACTGTCATGGTTGCACCGCCCCAGGCCAATCCACAAAGACTCCCCGTCATCCAGATCCGGCGACGGCAGTACCTTCAACCCACGCAACTCTAAAATATAGCCATCTAAGTGCCGCTTCCACGGTGAACTTGCGGCCCCGCACCCTTACGTTAGACACCAGCCAACCGGCAGCCTAGGAGCTCCGCCGCCTCGAGGGGTGCTGCTTCCCATTGGGAATCGATTGGCCCGGAATAAAAATTCAGACAACTGATGCCTAAATAAAGTGATTTCAGATGAGGGTGCGACCTATCTGGCGGCATGGTGAAGTAGACAGGTCCAGCTGCCGAGTCGGTGAGGCCGGCGCGGTTGCGGTGGTGACCGGCGGTAGGGAAAGAGCGATGTCGCCACGGTCGACGGCTACGCGGAAGCAGCGCCAAGTCTCTGGACGGATCCGAAGTTGGAGCCGCTCCAGCACCGTGAACAACAGCGGGGGTGAATCGGCTCCGGTACGGTTCACGCGACCGTCGTTGAGGCAGCACCAGCAGCACGGAGTAAGAGGCACACGGCCTAGTGCATGACGGCAATTGGACAGCGTCTCCGGCATTAGGGAGGAGGGCGGCTATGAAATTGGTGCGGTGGGGGGCACCATGGAGGTGGGGCTGAGGTTTTGCTGCTCCGGAGAAGGGAGCTTCCCGGGGAGAAGGTGATTTGGCGCCCACGAGGTATGAATGTGGGCGGGCGGGGGGGGGGGATTGGGAGGGGAGTGGAACCATGTCTTACGGACGCATTTGTCTGAAATGTGAGGGGAGTTACAGTTCTACCCTTGCCTATAGGCTTCTTGGCTTGGGTCTGTGTACTGAGGGTCGGGGATAGTAGAGTAACTTTGCTTCTCCCCAAATAGTTGGCGGGAGCGATTTCGGGCGAGGAGGGCGTGTTTTGAACTATAGTGGGCGCGAACGAATTCGGGCGAGGAGAGCGTGTTTTGAAATAGTGGGCGCGAGCTATTTCGGGCGAGGAGAGCGTGTTTTGCCGACCATGGTTTATGAATTATTCAACACATGTCATTTCCGCCGAGGAGAAGGCGCGCTTGGATGAAGTTACGAACCTACCCTCGATGTACAACGGCCCAATTGATGCGTGTCCCACATAGGACGGTAATTTCGCGTCTCCCATTTATTTGCTCGGGTGAATTCCACCGAGCAGAGAGGATGTTTAACGGTTCGTTCAAATTTTGGGAGAATGAGCATCCACGTCTACCTTACTAAGTCGATTCGAATCACATTTTGAAATATTGGCTTGCCACTTCTTTTTTAGATGGAGAGATGATGCTCAGGAGTAATGTGTTTTTACATGCTCGTTGCTAGCAATTTACTATATGACAAATAGTTGACCCACTCAAAAACACGAATCAAACCCAAAATGAAATATCTCGATTCAATGAACTAGCTCGTTCAATAGGTCAAAATAGTGAACTAAATCCAAAATTGAACACCTCAATCGAGTAGCATGTTGTACAGTATAATAGTACTCCATGAACATGTTGAAAGTCAAATTAATGAACTTGTTTGATATACGCATATATCCGTTCATGTGTGGATTGCAGACAACATGTTCTCCAATTTAAATATTTGAATGCAAGTTTATATCGAAACATGGTTTATATCAGTCTTTGATGCATAAAACGCGACCTCCCCCTCTCTCGGACTCCTGTTCTCTCTCTCTCTCTCACTCTCTCACCGACAATCTTCAATTATGTCGCACGCATCCGACACAAAAACCTTGTTGGTCCCTCTTCCTTTCTCTCTCTCTCTCTCTGTGTGTGGGGGGGTGTCGGTGTCAAAACCGGCGGATCTCGGGTAGGGGGTCCCGAACTGTGCATCTAGGCGGATGGTAACAGGAGACAAGGGACATGATGTTTTTACCCAGGTTTGGGCCCTCTCGATGGAGGTAAAACCCTACTCCTGCTTGATTAATATTGATGATATGCATAGTACAAGAGTAGATCTACCACGAGATCGGAGTGGCTAAACCCTAGAAGCTAGCCTATGGTATGATTGTTGTTCGTCCTACGGACTAAAACTCTCCGGTTTATATAGACATCGGAGAGGGCTAGGGTTACACAGAGTCGGTTACAATGGGAGGAGATCTTCATATCGTATCACCAAGCTTGCCTTCCACGCCAAGGAAAGTCCCATCCGGACACGGGACGGAGTCTTCATTCTTGTATCTTCATAGTCCAGGAGTCCGGCAAAAGGTCTTAGTCCGGCCATCCGGACACCCCCTAATCCAGGACTCCCTCAGTAGCCCCTGAACCAGGCTTCAATGACGACGAGTCCGGCGCGCAAGTTGTCTTCGGCATTGCAAGGCGGGTTCCTCCTCCGAATATTTCATAGAAGATGTTGAACACCAGGGTAGTGTCCGGCTCTGCAAAATAAGTTCCACATTCCACCGTAGAGAGAATAATATTTACGTTAATTGGATCTGCTGACGTAGTCCGCGACGTGACATCATGCCACGGCTAGGCTTTTATTCATTTTACCGTTCCACCTCAGCGCATTTAGCGAGGCGGTTTCCTTGGGACGTCTTGTCAAAGCAGAGATCGTGTCCCCTTATTCCGGGATTCTCATCAATACGGGCGTGGGTAACCCAACCGTGACTTAGGTATGACTCCTAATTGAAAGCGAGTCTCAAACGGTTACGGGGAGGGCTCTTGGTATTCACCTCCTTTATAAAGGAACCAAGGCCCGGCTCCCTTCTTCTCAAACCAATCAAATCCGCCCCTCGCTTCGAGTTCCAACACCCAAAGCTCTAGTTTTAGGTGCTTCGGACCTTCAAAGATGTCCGGCTCCGACCTACAAGGCCGGTGGATGCCTTCCTCCATTACGAAAGAAGATGGGTGAAAGCTAAGAGACGCCAGGTATCTAACCAGCGAAATCTCGCATAGACTGCCTACTCAAGGGCAAGCGGTTCCCGCTCCCCAGCCCGGTGAAAGCGTGGTGTTCGCATCTCACTTCCTTCGGGGGCTAGGCTTCCCGATCGATCCCTTTCTGAGGGGGCTTATGTATTACTACGGGCTGGAGTTCCACGACCTAGCTCCAGAGTCCATCCTCCAGATCTCATCATTCATTGTCGCGTGCGGGCCTTCCTCCATATCACCCCTCACTTAGGATTGTGGCTAAAAACTTTCAAAGTGGAACCGAAAATGATCGAGGGGCAGCACGCTGAGTGCGGAGGGGCTATAATAAGCAAGATGGACGATGCTCCATGGCCCGAGGGCTCTTTTAAAGAGGAGCTCGGCTTATGGCAACGGGACTGGTTTTACATCACAACCCCTAGGGGTACCACATGGGTGGCACCACCTACTTTTCGCTTGGGTCCCCCACCACGGCTAGCGTCATGGGTTAATGAAGGACTTATCTGGGGGCCACCCAAAGACGTGCCCTTGATGCAGGGCCGTATTCGAGATCTTCTAGAAAGAGATATCAATTTGACCGTAGTGGCGCAAGGCATGGTGATTCGCCGCACAGTGCCCTGCAAACGTCGACCTCTCCGCCTGTGGGAGTTCAATCCGGAGGGACCACGAGTCCTACAACATTTCATGGGAATGACACCCATGGAGATGTACAAATTGTTCTTCGGATCACAAGCAAGGTGTCCGGATTTGTCCGAGGACGCAGGTCTGAGCTGCAATCGCCCGGATGCTAAAGTAAGTAGCCCCGTATTTGGATACACCATCCATATTTTTATCAAATCTACCCTTTAACAGAGTTGTCCTTCGAACAGGAGTGGATGGTGAAGGCAAAGCTTATCAGGTGTCCAGCCCCCCTGCCCGAGACCATGCCGAATCCCATGCTGACCAGGATGCTGGAGGTCGCGCCGTTGGTGGAAGGCGAAGGGGGGACCCAAGGAGCTACCTCCTCCACGAAGGAGGCCGTTAGGAAGGGAAGAATCGAAAATTCTCCCGACCAGGGAAAGAAAAGGACCGCCTCTGAAGACCCGGAGGTGATAACCTCAAAACAGGGAAAGAAATCTTCGTCAGAGGGTTCGGCACCGGAGAACGCCCTAGCCGAATCGCCCCCTAAAGGGGACTCGCTCTCCCCCGAGGCGTAAGTGAAGGGAGGGGTTCCATAATGAATCACACTCATGTTTTATTCCTGAGGAAAATAACCGAAACATTATTTTGCAGTTCGGATCTAAACCCTTCTCAGCAGAGCTCATCTTCAGGGGATCTTCGTCCAGAGATGATAGAGAGCGAAACGCCTCCCCTTGTTCCACCGTCTCACGAAGCTGGCGACCCCGAGGTATCGTCCCGGAGGGTTTTTTCAAGTCCGGACCCTGGAAAAGGTCGTCAGACTAGTCCGGCACCCTCTTGCGCGCCGGCGGAGGGGCTGAAGGATCTGCTTGGTAGGGCGTCCATCTCAGAAGAACACCGCATGTTGATGGATACGGTGATTGGAAGGATTTCATTCGCGGAAAGCGGATTGTACGAGGCTGCCAGGAGTTTACTAACAGGCTTTGAGGTATGTAAAAAGGTGTACCTTTTGGTAGAGCCGCAATGTGCCCTGTATGAATAGTAGCCCCTGAGACTTTGTGTGTCGTCACGAGTGACGGCGCACAGAGGATCATAACCCCAGGTATAATATGTCGCCTATTCTATGAAGGTGGCGAGGCGTTCGGTGGCTAGCCGGACTGATGAATCTGCCGAACTAAAGCGGCAACTTGACGTAGCAGATGCCGACATCGCGCTTGTAAATAAGCGGCTAGACGAGGCTCAAGGTATGTTCAAAAGACACCCAGTAATAGGAGCTTGATGCTCGGGCCTTATATATATATATATTTGTTATGTAGATGGTGCTGCTGCCGTGGAGAACCTTCGGGCGGAACTTGCCCGAGCCAAGGAGCAAGCAAGGAAAAGTGATGCGACTGCCGTTAAAGCGGCTGAAGAGCTAAGAGCCGAATAGGCTGCTCACTGCCAGAGCAAGAAGGAAATAACCGAGATGGCCATAAAATTGAAGGATGCTACCGACCGCTGTAAATATCTTGAACAAGAAGGTAGGGCGGCTCAGAAGGACCTTGAAAAGATCACTGCCGAAGCCAAGGATACTCGCTCTGCCATGAGAGCGATGAAGGAGGAGTTGCGTCAGGCCGGAGATATCACGGCTGTAGCGACCAGACCCGAATGGATCAAGTCTCTGTGCTCAGGTGTCATCCCTGGATCAGTAATGCTGACACCACACAGTACTTCGAAGGATTTATAGCAGAGTAGCAATCACACACTTATTACATCGATTGTCCAGAAGAGGACTTATTACAATAAATATGGCTTAAGGCCATCTAATAACGATAACAACGGAAGGCTTGGAAGATAAGTGAGTCCATCAACTCCATCGGCATCACTGAGTATAGAACCACGACCTAAATTCATTACTCGTCGTCTGAAAAGTCTGCAACATGAAAGTTGCAGCCCGAAAACGGGTCAGCACATGGAATATGCTGGCAATGTAACACATAGAGAGTAATGAAACAATAAGCCTATACTACATGCATATTTGGCTGGTGGTAAGGCTCTATGGTTACAGTTTTGCGAAAAGCCAATTTTTCCCTACATCAAAGGAATAATTTTGTTTAACTATCATGGTGGTTGTTAAACATTGAGAATGGTTGACAGCATCCTCAATCCCAATTAAAAGTACTCATTAAAACCCAATAGCTTTTATTAGAGGTAACATGTTGAGATTCACATGATATTCAATTACCAGATACTCAAAACGTCCATAACCGGGGACACGGCTAATCATGATTAGTTTATACACTCTGCAGAGGCTTGCGCACTTTTCCCCACAAGACTCGATCGCCTCCGCTTGGTTCTCGCACTGCATGGTGTTTGAGAAACGGATGACCGAGACATAGTCTTTCAGAAGCGCTAGCACCTTACATGTGGGTAGACCGTACCAACCTACATCCCCTACATCAGCTAGCCTACCCGTAAGAGTTCGCACAACTTAATCAACTACGCCAGAGCCCATAATTGGCTTGTGGCTGCACACGGAAGTTTCCAGTTTGAAATATCTTATGATCCCTTAGAGCCTGGGTGGCGGTCCGAAGAAATACAGGCAAGTCCTGATGGAAACCAGGTGCCTCAATCCACCCAGATGTGTGTTTAGGTTGCCACCTTAGATAAACCATTAATTAACAATCTCACATCTGTCATGGATATTCACTCACCCAATCCACGTCTACTAGCATAGCATAGCATAATAAGCAAACGTAGAAGTAACTCCCAAGGTTTCATAAGTAACAGGTAATAGGTACTACCTCAATTCTACTTCCCAATCCCACAATTTAATTTAGATCCTAAACAATGCAAGTGTTTGAGGGTTTGATCTAATGCAATAAAACTGGGTAGTAGGAAAGATATGATCAAGTGTTACTTGCCTTGCTGATGATCCGCGTGACCTAGAGATTCGAAGTAACAAGCGGCGCACTCCGGGTGATCTAACGCAGACAAACAACAAGCATACAATAAGTACTCATCTAATGCACAGGGAAATCTCGAATAAAAGATCTAACCAGAGAGTTCAACTTAAGAACCCTGGTTGCAAAAGAATCGAATCAAATAAAGCATCGAAAGTCAAACGACGAAAGAAAACAACTCGGTTCTAGCAAGTTGAAACTAGGTCAAATTTTTACAGTAACAAAACTTAGTTTAAGTTGGTTAGTCGGAACGGCGGTTTCGAGGCGAAACTCCAGGCATTTGAATCACCTGATTCCGATAAACGAGCAAGAAGATAGACTAGAAAGAAGATCGGATCTGAAATCACGATCGGAAGAATCGCGGAATAAATCCGACGAGAAAAGAGAACGACGAACGGTTAAACGAACAGACGTTCATTAACCGAGGCGATCAGGTGATCACGTTCGTTAAGACGAACGGTCCGGCGAACGGTCCAAAGGCAACTAAATCGGAAAAGAAAACAAATCCGATCTAGGGTTTCGGAGAAGAAAACCGAACGAAAAACCGATCTAGAAAACCGGAACGGTTTAGAGAAGAAAAGAATCGGAACGATTAGAAGAAAACGATCCGAGAAAAGAAAAGGTGACGCGGCGCGGGGCTAGTACCTCGAAGAGCGAGGGGCTCCGGCGGCGGCGTAAGGCGGCGGCGGGTGTGGGGTGGCGCGGTGAGGGGCGGCGGCGGCGTTGGGTGGCGCGGTGAGGGGCGGAGGAGAGGAGAGGTGTTGGTTTGATGGTTTAGAGGGGGGGGGGTGCTTGGGTATTTATATTGGGGAGGGGAGGGTTTTGCTTGGGGTAGGGGACAAGAAATAGATTAGGATTAGGAATAGATCTAGGATTAGATACGGAATAAACGAAGTAGGAAAAGAGTCCTACTAGGACAAGGAAAAAGGAGTGGCTCCCTGGCCCCCTTGGTGCGTGCGCGCGCGGTGGCCTTGGCCGGCCGGCGGCTAGCAGCTTGGGCCTTTGGCCCAAGGCGCTGCAGTTTTTTTTTAAACGGTCTCGCGCGCAGAGAGACAAAATAAAAAAAATCTAAACGAACTCCAAAATTAATACAGTAAACTTTCCCCGACTCCTAAAAATGAGTCGAACAAAAATGAACTTTACTCGGGGCCTAAATGCAATTTTTTTTAAAAACACGCATTTTTCCCTAAGGCAAATAAAACGCAAATAAAACTCCGGCAAAACCCAAAAGGGATTTATTTATTAAATCTTCATTTTTCCTAAATTTGGGAAAGTCATATTATTCCCTCTCTCAAAATTTTTATAGGAAAAACTTTATGAAGATAATTAAATAAATCCAAATGATCCTATTTTCAAAATTTGAGAAATCCCAAATATGAAAATAATGAAACTTCCAACTCTCTCCGAGGGTCCTTGAGTTGCGTGAAATTTTCTAGGATCGGAAAATGCGAGAAAAATATGATATGCATGATGACCTAATGTATAACATTCCAAATTGAAAATTTGGGATGTTACAAACCTACCCCCTTAAGATGAATCTCGCCCTCGAGATTCGGGTTGGCTAGAAAATAGGTGAGGGTGGTCCTTGAGCAAAACTTCCTCTCTTTCCCAGGTGGCTTCATCCTCAGTGTGGTGGCTCCACTGAACTTTACAAAACTTGATAACTTTGCTGCGGGTAACTCTGCTGGCATAATCGAGAATCTTAACAGGTTTTTCCTCATATGTCAAGTCATCCTTCAACTGAATTGCTTCCAGTGGCACTGTGTCTCTTAACGGTACCTCTGCTATCTCTGGGTGGCATTTCTTCAACTGAGAAACATGGAATACATCATGAACTCCTGACAGTCCTTCTGGCAATTCCAACTTATAAGCAACTTCTCCCATACGTTGCAAAATCTTATACGGTCCAACGAAACGGGGTGCTAACTTTCCTTTAACTCCAAAACGCTTAACTCCTCGAAGCGGGGATACTCTGAGATATACTCTGTCTCCAACTTCATACTCAATCGCTTTGCGCTTTGAATCGGCATAGCTCTTCTGTCTGGACTGGGCTACCTTGAGCCTGTCTCGAATCAACTTAACCTTCTGTTCAGACTCCTTAATCAAATCTGGTCCAAACAACTGACGATCTCCAGTTTCGTCCCATGACAACGGTGTCCTGCACCTTCTTCCATACAGAGCCTCGAAAGGTGCCATCTTCAAGCTGATTTGGTAACTGTTGTTGTAGGAAAATTCTGCATACGGCAAATTATCATCCCAGCTAGATCCATAATCTAGTGCACAAGCTCTCAGCATATCTTCCAAAATCTGATTGACTCTCTCAGTCTGTCCATCGGTCTGTGGGTGGAAAGCTGTACTGAATTCCAATCTAGTTCCCAATGTCTCGTGCAACTGGTTCCAAAATTTCGAGGTAAACTGGGTTCCTCTATCTGATACGATGCTCCTCGGAACTCCGTGTAAACACACAATTCTGGTCATGTATATCTTTGCCAACTTAGCACTGCTATAGGTAGTCTTGACTGGAATGAAATGAGCTACCTTTGTTAAACGGTCGACTATAACCCAAATCGAGTCATATCCTGAACGGGTCTTTGGCAAACCTGTGATGAAATCCATGCCTAGTTTATCCCACTTCCATTCGGGTATCGGCAACGGTTGTAACAATCCTGCTGGCTTCTGATGTTCTGCCTTTACTCTCTGACATACATCGCAAATAGCTACATACTCCGCAATATCCTTCTTCATTCCGGTCCACCAGAAAGTGTTCTTCAAATCCAAATACATCTTGGTATTTCCTGGGTGAATCGAATAGGGTGAATCATGGGCTTCTTGTAAAATCAACTTCCTGATTTCTGGGTTATTGGGCACATAAACACAGTCTTCAAACCATAGGGTATCGTGTTCATCCTCACGAAATCCTTTAGCCTTTCCTTTGCCCATTTTCTCCTTTATAGAGGCAACTTCCTTATCTGCCTTTTGGGCTTCTCTGATTTTGTCCATCAGTGTCGACTGAATCTCCAATGTTGCTACATAGCCTCTCGGAACTATTTCCAAACATAGCTCTCGAAGGTCCTCGGCTAACTCATTGGGTATTCCTCCCATCATTAGGGTATTGACGTGGCTCTTACGGCTCAATGCGTCTGCTACGACATTAGCCTTTCCGGGGTGATAATGCAATCTCATATCATAATCCTTGATAAGTTCTAACCATCTCCTTTGTCTGAGATTCAATTCCTTCTGTGTGAAGATGTACTTCAGACTCTTGTGATCCGTATATACTTCACAATGATTTCCAATGAGGAAATGTCTCCACGTCTTCAGGGCATGCACAACGGCTGCTAACTCCAAATCATGAGTGGCATAATTCAACTCATGGGGCTTAAGTTGTCGTGAAGCATACGAAACAACTCTTCCTTCCTGCATAAGCACTGCTCCAAGTCCTCGACGTGAAGCGTCGCAATACACCTCATAATCCTTAGTCTGATCTGGCAATATCAAAACTGGTGAGGTAACCAATCTTTTCTTCAACTCCTGAAAACTTGCCTCACAGTCCTCAGTCCATATGAATTTGTTATCCTTCTTCAACAATTCAGTCATAGGCTTAGCAATCCTTGAGAAATTCTCAATGAATCTTCGGTAGTATCCTGCGAGTCCAAGAAAACTCCGAATCTCTCCAACTGTCGTTGGTGCTTCCCAATTAGTTACGGTCTCAACCTTTTTGGGGTCAACTGCTATTCCTTCTCCGGATATAACATGTCCGAGAAATCCAACTTCCTTTAGCCAAAACTCACATTTGCTGAACTTGGCGTATAACTGATGTTCTCTTAGCTTCTCCAAAACCAATCGCAATTGTTCCTTGTGTTCCTCTTCATTCTTCGAGAAAATCAAAATGTCATCTATGAACACCACGACGAACTTATCCAAAAACTCCATAAACACTTTGTTCATCAGGTTCATGAAATAAGCTGGTGCGTTAGTCAGTCCAAATGACATAACGGTATACTCGTACAGTCCATATCTCGTGGTAAATGCAGTCTTGGGTATGTCTTGCTCCCGAATCTTCAACTGATGGTACCCTGATCGCAAGTCGATCTTGGAAAACACTTTGGCTCCTTGCAAACGATCAAACAGATCATTTATCATTGGTAATGGGTACTTGTTCTTGATTGTTACCGCATTCAATTCACGATAATCAACAACCATTCTCAAAGATCCATCCTTCTTCTCCACTAACAAAACGGGTGATCCCCAAGGTGAAGAGCTTGGGCGTATATAACCTTTATCTAATAGCTCCTTAATCTGCTTCTTGATTTCTGTCAAATCTTGTGCTGGCATCCTGTATGGTCGTTTCGATATCGGGCCTGTTCCTGGCAATAGTTCAATCAAAAACTCAATGTCTCTATCCGGTGGCATGCCTGGCAACTCTTCCGGAAATACATCAGGAAAATCCTTCACCACTGGTACTTCTTCCTGCACCACTCCTGATAAGCAATTTACTTGTGCTCTCCTCGGCTCGTGCCGTGATACATACTTAATCCTTCTTCCTTCTGGTGTGGTGAGCAAAATTGATCTAGTGGAGCAATCAATGTTTCCTCCATACTTTGATAACCAATCCATTCCTAATATCACATCAAATCCTTGGGATTCCAGTACTATTAGGTCTGAGGGGAAAACATAGTGTCCAATCCTTAGTGGCAGTCGATCACACCATTTACTAGCCATGTACTCTGCTCCGGGTGAGGTTACTAGCATGGGTGACCTAAGGGCTTGGGTCGGTAACTCATACTTATCCACAAATTCCCTTGATATGTATGAATGTGATGCACCAGTATCGAAAAGAACAACTGCAGTAAATGACTTAACCAAAAACTTACCGATTACTGCATCGGGCTGATCTTCAATCTCCTTCACATCAATGTGGTTCACCTGTCCCCTGTTGAAAGGGTTGGGCTTCTTTCCAGAGCTTCCATTGCCATTTCCATTCTGGCCTTCTGGACAGTCATTTGCATAATGCCCCGTCTTGCGGCACTTAAAGCAAGTAATGTGACTCAAGTCTGCCTTGGATGGTGTTGACGGGTTGGTGCGATTCTGTCCGTTGCTTCCTCCATTCCCGTTCCCATTCTTAGTGCCATTATGGTTGTGCGAATTACCTCCTCCATGGGTATGCTGAAACTGAATTCCTGATTTAGGGGTATAACGAGTCTTCTGCTGAGCTCCAGAGTTATACTTCCCTTGTCCATACTTTCGCTTGCGGTTCTCAATTTGCTGCTGCTTTCCTTCAATCATAAGGGCTCGGTCTACTAACTCCTGGTAGTTATTGAAACTTGCTACCATCAACGGCATGCTGAACTCATCATTCAGTCCTTCTAGAAACTTCTCCTGTTTAGCCGCATCTGTAGCAATGTCATCTGGGGCGTAACGTGCTAATTTGCTAAAGTCATCCACGTACTGGCCAACAGTCCTTCCTCCTTGGCGTAAGTTGCGAAACTCACGCTTCTTCATGGCCATGGCTCCTGCTGAGACATGGGCAGTGCGAAAAGCTTGCTGAAATTGATCCCATGTGACAGTGTCTACCGGGTAAGTGACTGTGAAATTCTCCCACCATGCGGCTGCGGGTCCTTCAAGCTGATGTGCTGCAAACTTCACTCTTTCTCCATCTGTGCATCCTGCAGTGGTCAACTCCCTTCCTATCTTGCGGAGCCAATCATCTGCTACAATCGGCTCGGTGCTACTGGAGTACACCGGCGGATTTAGTCTAAGGAAACGAGTCAAATGATCCGCAGGTGGTGGGGGTGGGTTGTTGTTGTTGTTGCCCTGGTTCTGCACCAATGTTTGAATCAGGGTGTTCTGCTGCTGGATCAGTTGGGTGATCTCTGGCGGGAAAACGAATCCAGGGTCACGTCTCGGAGGCATCTGATGGGTTTAGAAAAGAAGAGAAATTTAGAATAGAATGAGGTCTAAGGGGAATCACTACCCAAATGCACATGAGCAAATGCACACAAAATCACTCCATTCAATCAAACAAGGCTTACAACGATCTAACTATCGCAAGTGCGTGTACTATAATGTTTACATGGGGGGAAATACTACTAATATGTGGTGGTCATCTAGAAATTTGAACCGGTGGAAGATTCCATGATGTCTGCTCCAGCTTCGTCTTCGAAGTCGGGTTCACTTGGATCCGAATCGGTGTCGTCGAGGATGATGTAGTTGTCTGGACATGCGACGTACTTGTCGTCCTCCTGGGATGCTAACTTCTTCTTGAGTTCTTCGATCTCCTGCTTAAGATCGCAATTGTGCCTTGCTAGAGCTACGATCTCGTCCATGTAGTCCTTGCGTGTAGACTTTAGTTCTCCTTCTAGCTCGATGATCCTTGCCTTCGCATTCTTCAACTCTACCATATCATTGCACATCTGGTTCTCATGGCGTCGAATGTGCTGGTTTAACTCCTGGATAAAAGCTGCAATGGATCTATCCTTCTTGGGGCTGACTATGTCCCATTTGTCGTCTCGGCGTCCGCAAATCTGGTAGATGGTGTCCTTGAGGTCTTCTTGATAAACTTCTCCAATGCGTCCCATGGTGATATGAGCTGCCATGCTCTTTCCCAGACTCCAAGTTGGTGCACTGAAAACACTATCTATGGGCTTCGTGATTGGCGCGAATGTTCTTCCCGGAACGTGAGCGTGAATCTTCCAGCGCTCCTCTTCAGGCAGAGTGGCGTTGAAAGTCCCGGTGAAACTTGGTAGTCCAATGTTCAGGTACTTGGTAACTTCCTTCAAGTGAAATCCAAATGGTGTGCCTTCATCCGGTTGGGTGTACTTGATCTTCGCGTCCTTCATCCTAAAGAGTAGAATAGATGAGGAGTTAGAAAATGAGAGGAGAGTAGTGATCTATGGCTTTAACTTAGTGGTCGTGTCCTACAGTCAGCGTGTGCTCTGATACCATCTCTGTAGCGACCAGACCCGAATGGATCAAGTCTCTGTGCTCAGGTGTCATCCCTGGATCAGTAATGCTGACACCACACAGTACTTCGAAGGATTTATAGCAGAGTAGCAATCACACACTTATTACATCGATTGTCCAGAAGAGGACTTATTACAATAAATATGGCTTAAGGCCATCTAATAACGATAACAGCGGAAGGCTTGGAAGATAAGTGAGTCCATCAACTCCATCGGCATCACTGAGTATAGAACCACGACCTAAATTCATTACTCGTCGTCTGAAAAGTCTGCAACATGAAAGTTGCAGCCCGAAAACGGGTCAGCACATGGAATATGCTGGCAATGTAACACATAGAGAGTAATGAAACAATAAGCCTATACTACATGCATATTTGGCTGGTGGTAAGGCTCTATGGTTACAGTTTTGCGAAAAGCCAATTTTTCCCTACATCAAAGGAATAATTTTGTTTAACTATCATGGTGGTTGTTAAACATTGAGAATGGTTGACAGCATCCTCAATCCCAATTAAAAGTACTCATTAAAACCCAATAGCTTTTATTAGAGGTAACATGTTGAGATTCACATGATATTCAATTACCAGATACTCAAAACGTCCATAACCGGGGACACGGCTAATCATGATTAGTTTATACACTCTGCAGAGGCTTGCGCACTTTTCCCCACAAGACTCGATCGCCTCCGCTTGGTTCTCGCACTGCATGGTGTTTGAGAAACGGATGACCGAGACATAGTCTTTCAGAAGCGCTAGCACCTTACATGTGGGTAGACCGTACCAACCTACATCCCCTACATCAGCTAGCCTACCCGTAAGAGTTCGCACAACTTAATCAACTACGCCAGAGCCCATAATTGGCTTGTGGCTGCACACGGAAGTTTCCAGTTTGAAATATCTTATGATCCCTTAGAGCCTGGGTGGCGGTCCGAAGAAATACAGGCAAGTCCTGATGGAAACCAGGTGCCTCAATCCACCCAGATGTGTGTTTAGGTTGCCACCTTAGATAAACCATTAATTAACAATCTCACATCTGTCATGGATATTCACTCACCCAATCCACGTCTACTAGCATAGCATAGCATAATAAGCAAACGTAGAAGTAACTCCCAAGGTTTCATAAGTAACAGGTAATAGGTACTACCTCAATTCTACTTCCCAATCCCACAATTTAATTTAGATCCTAAACAATGCAAGTGTTTGAGGGTTTGATCTAATGCAATAAAACTGGGTAGTAGGAAAGATATGATCAAGTGTTACTTGCCTTGCTGATGATCCGCGTGACCTAGAGATTCGAAGTAACAAGCGGCGCACTCCGGGTGATCTAACGCAGACAAACAACAAGCATACAATAAGTACTCATCTAATGCACAGGGAAATCTCGAATAAAAGATCTAACCAGAGAGTTCAACTTAAGAACCCTGGTTGCAAAAGAATCGAATCAAATAAAGCATCGAAAGTCAAACGACGAAAGAAAACAACTCGGTTCTAGCAAGTTGAAACTAGGTCAAATTTTTACAGTAACAAAACTTAGTTTAAGTTGGTTAGTCGGAACTGCGGTTTCGAGGCGAAACTCCAGGCATTTGAATCACCTGATTCCGATAAACGAGCAAGAAGATAGACTAGAAAGAAGATCGGATCTGAAATCACGATCGGAAGAATCGCGGAATAAATCCGACGAGAAAAGAGAACGACGAACGGTTAAACGAACAGACGTTCATTAACCGAGGCGATCAGGTGATCACGTTCGTTAAGACGAACGGTCCGGCGAACGGTCTAAAGGCAACTAAATCGGAAAAGAAAACAAATCCGATCTAGGGTTTCGGAGAAGAAAACCGAACGAAAAACCGATCTAGAAAACCGGAACGGTTTAGAGAAGAAAAGAATCGGAACGATTAGAAGAAAACGATCCGAGAAAGAAAAGGTGACGCGGCGCGGGGCTAGTACCTCGAAGAGCGAGGGGCTCCGGCGGCGGCGTTGGGTGGCGCGGTGGGTGTGGGGTGGCGCGGTGAGGGGCGGCGTTGGGTGGCGCGGTGGGTGTGGAGGAGAGGAGAGGTGTTGGTTTGATGGTTTAGAGGGGGGG
>NC_057795.1:233041030-233042766 GCF_018294505.1 Triticum aestivum
GTTGCAGCCCGAAAACGGGTCAGCACATGGAATATGCTGGCAATGTAACACATAGAGAGTAATGAAACAATAAGCCTATACTACATGCATATTTGGCTGGTGGTAAGGCTCTATGGTTACAGTTTTGCGAAAAGCCAATTTTTCCCTACATCAAAGGAATAATTTTGTTTAACTATCATGGTGGTTGTTAAACATTGAGAATGGTTGACAGCATCCTCAATCCCAATTAAAAGTACTCATTAAAACCCAATAGCTTTTATTAGAGGTAACATGTTGAGATTCACATGATATTCAATTACCAGATACTCAAAACGTCCATAACCGGGGACACGGCTAATCATGATTAGTTTGTTACTCTGCAGAGGTTTGCGCACTTTTCCCCACAAGACTCGATCGCCTCCGCTTGGTTCTCGCACTGCATGGTGTTTGAGAAACGGATGACCGAGACATAGTCTTTCAGAAGCGCTAGCACCTTACATGTGGGTAGACCGTACCAACCTACATCCCCTACATTAGCTAGCCTACCCGTAAGAGTTCGCACAACTTAATCAACTACGCCAGAGCCCATAATTGGCTTGTGGCTGCACACGGAAGTTTCCAGTTTGAAATATCTTATGATCCCTTAGAGCCTGGGTGGCGGTCCGAAGAAATACAGGCAAGTCCTGATGGAAACCAGGTGCCTCAATCCACCCAGATGTGTGTTTAGGTTGCCACCTTAGATAAACCATTAATTCACAATCTCACATCTGTCATGGATATTCACTCACCCAATCCACGTCTACTAGCATAGCATAGCATAATAAGCAAACGTAGAAGTAACTCCCAAGGTTTCATAAGTAACAGGTAATAGGTACTACCTCAATTCTATTTCCAAATCCCACAATTTAATTTAGATCCTAAACAATGCAAGTGTTTGAGGGTTTGATCTAATGCAATAAAACTGGGTAGTAGGAAAGATATGATCAAGTGTTACTTGCCTTGCTGATGATCCGCGTGACCTAGAGATTCGAAGTAACAAGCGGCGCACTCCGGGTGATCTAACGCAGACAAACAACAAGCATACAATAAGTACTCATCTAATGCACAGGGAAATCTCGAATAAAAGATCTAACCAGAGAGTTCAACTTAAGAACCCTGGTTGCAAAAGAATCGAATCAAATAAAGCATCGAAAGTCAAACGACGAAAGAAAACAACTCGGTTCTAGCAAGTTGAAACTAGGTCAAATTTTTACAGTAACAAAACTTAGTTTAAGTTGGTTAGTCGGAACGGCGGTTTCGAGGCGAAACTCCAGGCATTTGAATCACCTGATTCCGATAAACGAGCAAGAAGATAGACTAGAAAGAAGATCGGATCTGAAATCACGATCGGAAGAATCGCAGAATAAATCCGACGAGAAAAGAGAACGACGAACGGTTAAACGAACAGACGTTCATTAACCGAGGCGATCAGGTGATCACGTTCGTTAAGACGAACGGTCCGGCGAACGGTCCAAAGGCAACTAAATCGGAAAAGAAAACAAATCCGATCTAGGGTTTTCGGAGAAGAAAACCGAACGAAAAACCGATCTAGAAAACCGGAACGGTTTAGAGAAGAAAAGAATCGGAACGGTTAGAAGAAAACGATCCGAGAAAAGAAAAGGTGACGCGGCGCGGGGCTAGTACCTCGAAGAGCGAGGGGCTCCGGCGGCGGCGTAAGGCGGCGGCGTTGGGTGGGGTGGCGCGGTGAGGGTGGCGGC